>NC_091459.1:150811471-150900043 GCF_027789765.1 Dendropsophus ebraccatus | reverse complement strand
GGGATTCTGGACCGGGCGCTGGTTCGCTGTAAGTTGCTCTCAGTATCCCAGTTCATTGCTGGTTATTCAGTATAGCTCCCTGTCCTGTATCCCAGCTCTGCCTGCATTTATCTGTGTTACCTCTGGTTTTCTGCCCCTTGCTTTGTATTCTGACTATCCCTGCTTGCTGCCTGCCCCTGATCATTTGCCTGACTTTTGACTTCTCTTCGTTTAGTGATTCTGTACCTTTGCTGCCCGCCTGTTATTACCTGGACTGTTGACCCTGCATTATTGTGTTTGTACGTGTTGTTTTGTCTTTTTGTTTCACTAATATAGGCCAGGGACCGCCGCCCAGTTGCCCACTGCCACCTTTAGGGCAGATAGTGGCAAGCAGGCAGGGTCAGTGGGCGGGGCTTAGCTTAGGGCTCACTGTCTCTGTCTGTTTGGTGCGACTGGTCCTGACAGCACCATACACACTTTAGAAGAAGTTAGTCCCATGGGTGGGGGAGGAGCAAGAGTCTTTTGTTTTGGATGTTGTGGAGAAAGGACACGAGCCAAATAGCTCTCCACAGTGGTCCTATCTGGGCCCTGGCCCTCTGCTAGGTCCCCGTACCCCAAATTCAGTCTTAGTAACCTGCATGGGAAGGACGCAAGTCAGCACACTGTCTCCAACTTCTTTACCTGTAACCCTGCAAAGCACTATGCACTGTTAAACTCCTCTTAGAGAGGACTAGCCAGAGATAACATCGACCCACGCTGAAGGCAAGGAGAAGTCACAGAGCATTACAGTATCCACACTGGAGCCACAGAGCCAGGAACTGATCCGGACAGAGCAAAGTTGCAGTAAGCCTAAGAATGCTGTCAGCAGGGAACCCTCAGCACTCTGCTCATCCCAGGGAACAAGGTCTGGGGCCTGTGTCTCCCATTAGGAAGGTTCAGTCGAGTCTAGTGGGCATAAGGTGGTGTGAAGACTGAAGTCAAAGGTCAATACACGGGCACAGGTGTTCTTCTTCTTCTTACAAGTATTCTACCTCATCCTCCAACATCCCGGCAGAGCACAAAGCTTCATGGGTTGAGACTCTCACGGCATCCTCCTCTCTGCTACTCTACTTCTTGTCACAACTCAAACAACACGACTATATCCTACACTGCACTACTCCTACAGATCTGTTCATTCTATTATCAAGTGCGTTTCAGAGACTTTGTCTACAAGGAGCCTTATAGTGTGGAGCCTGTATTACCTGCTGCACATTTAGAAGCACTAAACCAACTCAACTTTATTTCAAGACTCTGTGATTATTCTCCATCACTGACACAGCACACACCGCAACCTTGGGACCTCTCCCCTTTCTGTGGGTGATGGGTCCTACTATCCGGGAGGGTCATTACACCGCTCTGACCACCTGTGACTACATCATCTGTGACACTATCCCAAGGGACCCGGCAGAACACCGACCACAGGGGAAAAGGGTTCAGCCAACCTGATAAAATAAAAGCAGTGGTGCCATCCCACCTGTGTGCCCTCCAGGCACTGGCGTCATGTGACAGGGGATGTGCTATTTAGGGGAATGGGATTCCTCTGTTTGGTAATGTTCGTGGTAATGGTAATGGCAATTCAGCCATATCATTGGATATTATTACTATTGAGTGCCATATGTTTATATGTTTACATGCACATCCCACTTACTATTATACGAGAGGTTGGGGCCTAGATAATGCCTATACAGAAGACAGGAGGTTGGGGGTGGGGCCTAGATAGTGCCTAGACAGAAGACAGGTTGGGGGTGGGGCCTAGATAGTGCCTAGACAGAAGACAGGAGGTTGGGGGTGGGGCCTAGATAGTGCCTAGACAGGAGGTTGGGGTCTAGATAGTGCCTAGACAGAACACAGGAGGTTGGGGGTGGGGCCTAGATAGTGCCTAGACAGAACACAGGAGGTTGGGGTGGGGCCTAGAAAGTGCAGAGACGGGAATTCAGGAGGTTGGGGATGGGGCCTAGATAGCGCCTAGGTTGGGGGTGGGGCCTAGATAGTGCCTAGACAGAAGACAGGAGGTTGGGGGCGGGGCCTAGATAGTGCCTAGACAGAAGACAGGAGGTTGGAGGTGGGGCCTAGAAAGTGCAGGGACAGAACATAGGAGGTGACAGGAGAGGGGAGCACAGTTGGAGGGGTGACAGGAGAGGGAAGCACAGCCGGAGGGGTGACAGGAGAGGGAAGCACAGCCAGAGTGGTGACAGGAGAGGGGAGTACAGAAGGAGGGGTGCCGGGAGAGGGAAGCACAGCCGGAGTGGTGACAGGAGAGGGGAGCACAGCCGGAGGGGTGACAGGAGAGGGGAGCACAGCCGGAGTGGTGACAGGAGAGGGGAGCACAGCCGGAGGGGTGACAGGAGAGGGGAGCACAGCCGGAGGGGTGACAGGAGAGGGGAGCACAGCCGGAGTGGTGACGGGAGAGGGGAGCACAGCCGGAGTAGTGACGGGAGAGGGGAGTACAGAAGGAGGGGTGCCGGGAGAGGGGAGCACAGCCGGAGGGGTGACAGGAGAGGGGAGCACAGCCGGAGTGGTGACAGGAGAGGGGAGCACAGCCGGAGGGGTGACAGGAGAGGGGAGCACAGCCGGAGGGGTGACAGGAGAGGGGAGCACAGCCGGAGTAGTGACAGGAGAGGGGAGCACAGCCGGAGGGGTGACAGGAGAGGGGAGCACAGGGAAGGTCCAATCCATCAACCAACATTACCATCTAAGACCCCAGTGACTGTCAGTGTGAGGTATGGGGGACATGAGGTTGTGTGGTGGGATTATAGTGTTATCATTTGTATGACGACCTTTCTACGATAAGTAATAAGTCATACGATAAGTCATCATTGTCTGGACCGTGATGAGGAGACGATCTGCCCCAATCCCATGTGACAGTCAGGGTAATAGTGAGGCTTTGGAAAGGGCGGGGCATAGTTCTGTCAGCCATCATGTGACCCCTCAGAATCCACCAGTTAAAGGAGGCTTAACCTTTATTTGTACTCTACTTCATTATGTGATGTCACCAGAGTTAGAAAGTGATGTCACCAGGTGAAGGTAAGGAAGCTCATGTACCCGACACTCAGCCTGACCAGCTTTATTGCATACAAGGACAAGTAATATAGCACAAGTGACCTGTGGTGGCACATTATAGCTCTCGTGGACTACGACGATAGTCACCAGCACTGGATCTGGAGCGGGTCATACAAATCTGCTTGGTTACTGGGGTCCATTGCTGGTGCCCCTTCTGTCCTGAGGTCGGTGGGAGGTAACACAATCTTAGGGATGGGCACTGCAGCGCTTACTGAGTGCCTCATTGGAGTACTGTAACCGTAAAGCTTGTGGGACAGCTGTAAGGACAGTTATCGGGGGAACGTGAGGTGGGGTCAGCCACCATGGTGGGGAACGTCTAACACGCAGCAGCCTGAGGAAAACAAAGATACCTGAAGACCACAATGCAATGGGGAGAAGTTCATATTTGGAGAGCTGTACATAAAGGATAACCCCTATCATCCCTCCCCCAGTCCCGTCAGTCTGTGCTGTCCCGGAGCCCACCCCACCACCGCATAGACACAAGTCTGTTCAATGTAGGGTCTTGCGTGCTCCACATGGACATCGAGGAGTAAGTCGTCTTGTTCGGGGGCGGTCCTGGGGTCATTTCCCTACAGAGTCGAATATGATGCGGTTCTGCTCCGCCTGATGCTTCTGGTTCTGAGTCTTTGCCATGTCAATCATGTGCCGGAGTATATGGTAAGTCAAGTCTATGGAGATAGGGGGGTCTTCTCTCTTCAGGCGGTCAGAAAACACTTCCAGGAAGGTTCTGGCTGATTCCTCAGGTCGGGACTCTTGGAAGACTGTCTGCAGGACGCTGAGGACAGGGGCCAGGTCCTGGGGAGACATCTTCTGCTCGGCGGACAGGGAGCCCTTACTGAGCCTCAGCTGCACATGGGGGTCTCCGACCTCCAGCTGGGGAACCTTCTCCCTTATAAAGTACAGCAGAGCCTGGGCACTCTCATCACTCAACAGTCCCTCCAAGCTGAGCCTCGGACCCTCAAAGAAGCTCCTCTCCAATGGGTGGGCCCCGGCCTGTCCTGTGAGGATCAGAAGGCAGGCGAGCAGCGTGATGGATGATGAGGAGGCAGCCTTCATGGTGACCTACAAAATAAGGAGAGAACGTCAGTGAGACCAGATCAGCTCCATACGACCCCACCGAGCTCATGTCCACCCACTGGTCTCCGACATGGACACTGGGTCAGAAGGGGCATAAACCATCTTCATCCGGGGCCACAAACCATCACTATATAGACAGTGTGAACAGAACCTGAACCCTGCTTTTAGGGACCATCACCTGTGGCTCCTACCAGGACCTTCATCTACAGGATCTGTCAACAGTCTGGAACTTTCCGTTCTCAACATCGTGAAGACATAAAAACTAAACAAGAGAAACAGAAGGGACGAGGTCTGCAACCAAATAGATTTATTTTCTAGATTCTTCCCCATTCTTGGCGTTCTCTTAAAGGGTTCGTCATCTAAATAAACTTCAGTCTTATCACAGAGACATGTCAGAAGTTGTGATTGGTCACAGATGGTGGATTGTATGGTGGTCTATGGTGCTTGTCCACTGCAGTAAGGGAGGGAAGCGTCCAGCCTCAGGCTTCTCCTGGCTCATTCTAAAGTTCAGTATGTAAGGAGACCCCAGCAGCACAGAGTATGTAAGGAGACCTCGGCAGCACAGAGTATGTAAGGACCCCCCGGCAGCACAGAGTATGTAAGGACCCCCAAGCGGCACAGAGGATGTAAGGACCCCCCGGCATTATAAAGTATGTAAGGAGACCCCGGCAGCACAGAGTATGTAAGGAGACCCCGGCAGCACAGAGTGTGTAAGAATCCCTAGCTGTACAGAGTATGTAAGGACCCCCCCGGCAGCACAGAGTATGTAAGGAGACCCCGGCAGCACAGAGTATGTAAGGAGACCCCGGCAGCACAGAGTGTGTAAGAATCCCTAGCTGTACAGAGTATGTAAGGACCCCCCGGCAGCACAGAGTATGTAAGGACCCCCCGGCATTACAAAGTATGTAAAGAGACCCCGGCAGCACAGAGTGTGTAAGAATCCCTAGCTGTACAGAGTATGTAAGGACCCCCCGGCAGCACAGAGTATGTAAGGACCCCCCGGCAGCACAGAGTATGTAAGGACCCCCCGGCATTACAAAGTATGTAAGGAGACCCCGGCAGCACAGAGTGTGTAAGAATCCCTAGCTGTACAGAGTATGTAAGGACCCCCCGGCAGCACAGAGTATGTAAGGACCCCCCGGCAGCACAGAGTATGTAAGGAGACCCCGGCAGCACAGGGTATGTAAGGAGACCCCGGCAGCACAGAGTATGTAAGAATCCCTAGCTGTACAGAGTATGTAAGGACCCCCAAGCGGCACAGAGGATGTAAGGACCCCCCGGCATTATAAAGTATGTAAGGAGACCCCGGCAGCACAGAGTATGTAAGGAGACCCCGGCAGCACAGAGTGTGTAAGAATCCCTAGCTGTACAGAGTATGTAAGGACCCCCCGGCAGCACAGAGTATGTAAGGAGACCCCGGCAGCACAGAGTATGTAAGGAGACCCCGGCAGCACAGAGTGTGTAAGAATCCCTAGCTGTACAGAGTATGTAAGGACCCCCCGGCAGCACAGAGTATGTAAGGAGACCCCGGCAGCACAGAGTATGTAAGGACCCCCCGGCATTACAAAGTATGTAAGGAGACCCCGGCAGCACAGAGTGTGTAAGAATCCCTAGCTGTACAGAGTATGTAAGGACCCCCCGGCAGCACAGAGTATGTAAGGACCCCCCGGCAGCACAGGGTATGTAAGGAGACCCCGGCAGCACAGGGTATGTAAGGAGACCCCGGCAGCACAGAGTGTGTAAGAATCCCTAGCTGTACAGAGTATGTAAGGACCCCCCGGCAGCACAGAGTGTGTAAGAATCCCTAGCTGTACAGAGTATGTAAGGACCCCCCGGCAGCACAGAGTATGTAAGGAGAC
Source organism: Dendropsophus ebraccatus (assembly GCF_027789765.1). NCBI lineage: Eukaryota > Metazoa > Chordata > Amphibia > Anura > Hylidae > Dendropsophus > Dendropsophus ebraccatus. The sequence goes on along the minus strand of NC_091459.1, from coordinate 150,894,029 downwards.
CCCGGCAGCACAGAGTATGTAAGGAGACCCCGGCAGCACAGAGTGTGTAAGAATCCCTAGCTGTACAGAGTATGTAAGGACCCCCCGGCAGCACAGAGTATGTAAGGAGACCCCGGCAGCACAGAGTATGTAAGGACCCCCCGGCAGCACAGAGTATGTAAGGACCCCCCGGCATTACAAAGTATGTAAGGAGACCCCGGCAGCACAGAGTGTGTAAGAATCCCTAGCTGTACAGAGTATGTAAGGACCCCCCGGCAGCACAGAGTATGTAAGGACCCCCCGGCAGCACAGAGTATGTAAGGAGACCCCGGCAGCACAGGGTATGTAAGGAGACCCCGGCAGCACAGAGTGTGTAAGAATCCCTAGCTGTACAGAGTATGTAAGGACCCCCCGGCAGCACAGAGTATGTAAGGACCCCCAAGCGGCACAGAGGATGTAAGGACCCCCCGGCATTACAATGTATGTAAGGACCCCCTGGCAGCACAGAGTATGTAAGGACCCCCTAGCAGCACAGAGTATGTAAGGACCCCCCGGCATTACAAAGTATGTAAGGAGACCCCGGCAGCACAGAAAATTTAAGGAGACCCCTAGCAGCACCGAGTGTGAATCATGAATAAAAGGAAGCGTATTCCAGCAGTCCAATAAAATCTGGTATTTATTGTGTTAATTAATTTTTCTACATTTTTTGTATGTAACGATTTTATGGAATTAACACAATAAATACCAGATTTTATTGGACTGCTGGAATACGTTTCCTTTTATCCATGTTGCAACGTCTGATCACCCACAGGTGAGGTCCTCTGCACTCCTATTCCGGGAAAGAGAATGGCCAGCTATATGGCAGCAAGTAAAGCATATACGGAGTAGCAACGGAAAAACTTTAGCTTTTATGTAAGAATCCCTAGCAGCACAGAGAATGTAAGGACCCCCCAGCATTACAGAGTATGTAAGGACCACCTGGCAGCACAGAGTATGTAAGGATCCCCCAGCATTACAGAGTATGTAAGGACCCCCCTGGCATTACAGAGTATGTAAGGACCACCTGGCAGCACAGAGAATGTAAGGATCCCCCAGCATTACAGAGTATGTAAGGACCCCCTGGCAGCACAGAGAATGTAAGGACCCCCTGGCAGCACAGAGTATGTAAGGATCCCCCAGCATTACAGAGTATGTAAGGATCCCCCTGGCATTACAGAGTATGTAAGGACCCCCTGGCAGCACAGAGAATGTAAGGACCCCCCAGCATTACAGAGTATGTAAGGACCCCCCGGCAGCACAGAGTATGTAAGGACCCCCCAGCATTACAGAGTATGTAAGGACCCCCCAGCATTACAGAGTATGTAAGGACCCCCCTGGCATTACAGAGTATGTAAGGACCCCCCCTGGCATTACAGAGTATGTAAGGACCCCCCGGCAGCACAGAGTATGTAAGGCCCCCCCGGCAGCACAGAGTATGTAAGGCCCCCCCGGCAGCACAGAGTATGTAAGGACCCCCCGGCAGCACAGAGTATGTAAGGACCCCCCGGCAGCACAGAGTATGTAAGGAGACCCCGGCAGCACAGAGTATGTAAGGACCCCCAGGCAGCACAGAGTATGTAAGGACTCCCCGGTAGCACAGAGTATGTAAGAATCCCTAGCAGCACAGAGTATGTAAGGACTCCCCGGTAGCACAGAGTATGTAAGAATCCCTAGCAGCACAGAGTATGTAAGGACCCCCCGGAATTACAGAGTATGTAAGGAGACCCCCCGGCAGCACAGAGTATGTAAGGATCCCCCAGCATTACAGAGTATGTAAGGACCCCCCTGGCATTACAGAGAATGTAAGGACCCCCTGGCAGCACAGAGAATGTAAGGACCCCCCAGCATTACAGAGTATGTAAGGACCCCCCGGCAGCACAGAGTATGTAAGGACCCCCCAGCATTACAGAGTATGTAAGGACCCCCCTGGCATTACAGAGTATGTAAGGACCCCCCCTGGCATTACAGAGTATGTAAGGACCCCCCGGCAGCACAGAGTATGTAAGGACCCCCCGGCAGCACAGAGTATGTAAGGACCCCCCGGCAGCACAGAGTATGTAAGGACCCCCAAGCGGCACAGAGTATGTAAGGACCCCCCGGCAGCACAGAGTATGTAAGGACCCCCCGGCAGCACAGAGTATGTAAGGAGACCCCGGCAGCACAGAGTATGTAAGGACCCCCAGGCAGCACAGAGTATGTAAGGACTCCCCGGTAGCACAGAGTATGTAAGAATCCCTAGCAGCACAGAGTATGTAAGGACTCCCCGGTAGCACAGAGTATGTAAGAATCCCTAGCAGCACAGAGTATGTAAGGACCCCCCGGAATTACAGAGTATGTAAGGAGACCCCCCGGCAGCACAGAGTATGTAAGGATCCCGAGCAGCATAAAGTATGTCAGGACCCCCCCAGCAGCACAGAGTATGTCAGGACCCCCGCAGCAGCACTGAGTATGTAAGGACCCCCCCGGCAGCACAGAGTATGTAAGGACCCCCCCGGCAGCACAGAGTATGTAAGGACCCCCCCGGCAGCACAGAGTATGTAAGGACCCTCCGGCAGCACAGAGTATGTAAGGACTGTCCGGCAGCACAGAGTATGTAAGGACCCTCAGCAGCACAAAGTATGTAAGGACCCCCAAGCGGCACAGAGTATGTAAGGACCCCCCGGCAGCACAGAGTATGTAAGGAGACCCCAGCAGCACAGAGTATGTAAGGACCCCCCGGCATTACAAAGTATGTAAGGAGACCCCAGCAGCACAGAGTATGTAAGGACCCCCAGCAGCACAGAGTATGTAAGGAGACCCCAGCAGCACAGAGTATGTAAGGACCCCCAGCAGCACAGAGTATGTAAGGAGACCCCAGCAGCACAGAGTATGTCAGGACCCCCCCAGCAGCATAGAGTATGTCAGGACCCCCCCAGCAGCACAGAGTATGTCAGGACCCCCCCAGCAGCACAGAGTATGTCAGGAGCCTCTTACCTGGCAGAGCTGCAGCTGTCCTGGAGTCTTCCCTGCCTCCTCTGTTGCTGCTTCTTTTATCTCAGTCCTGATGACATCAGCAAAGTCAGGAGGAGACACCAGAGCCAAACAGTGGGATGACATCACTAATGACACTGTGACCTCAGAGTCTGGAATCCCCCCCCCCCCCTCCCCAACCAGACACAGAGGGGGGGGGGGGTCTCTGACGAATTATAATATTATTACTATCAAGTGCCAAGTCCCAGAGCTGAGACCCCAGCCCCAGCCATCCCTGCCTGTCTCTATATACCCTGCCTGTCTCTATATATCCAGCCTGTCTCTATATATCCTGCCTGTCTCTATATATCCTGCCTGTCTCTATATACTCTGCCTGTCTCTATATATCCAGCCTGTCTCTATATACCCTGCCTGTCTCTATATATCCTGCCTGTCTCTATACATCCTGCCTGTCTCTATACATCCTGCCTGTGTCTATACACCCTGCCTGTCTCTATATATTCAGCCTGTCTCTATATATCCTGCCTGTCTCTATATATCCTGCCTGTCTCTATACATCCTGCCTGTCTCTATACATCCTGCCTGTGTCTATACACCCTGCCTGTCTATACACCCTGCCTGTCTCTATATACTCTGCCTGTCTCTATATATCCTGCCTGTCTCTATATATCCTGCCTGTCTCTATATACTCTGCCTGTTTCTATATACCCTGCCTGTCTCTATATATCCTGCCTGTCTCTATATATCCAGCCTGTCTCTATATATCCTGCCTGTCTCTATATATCCAGCCTGTCTCTATATACCCTGCCTGTCTCTATATACCCTGCCTGTCTCTATATATCCTGCCTGTCTCTATATACCCTGCCTGTCTCTATATATCCTGCCTGTCTCTATATATCCTGCCTGTCTCTATATATCCAGCCTGTCTTTATATACTCTGCCTGTCTTTATATACTCTGCCTGTCTCTATACACCCTGCCTGTCTCTATATACTCTGCCTGTCTCTATATATCCTGCCTGTCTCTATATATCCTGCCTGTCTCTATATATCCTGCCTGTCTCTATATACTCTGCCTGTCTCTATATATCCAGCCTGTCTCTATATACCCTGCCTGTCTCTATATACCCTGCCTGTCTCTATATATCCAGCCTGTCTCTATATATCCTGCCTGTCTCTATATATCCTGCCTGTCTCTATATACTCTGCCTGTCTCTATATATCCAGCCTGTCTCTATATACCCTGCCTGTCTCTATATATCCTGCCTGTCTCTATACATCCTGCCTGTCTCTATACATCCTGCCTGTGTCTATATACTCTGCCTGTCTCTATATACTCTGCCTGTCTCTATATATCCTGCCTGTCTCTATATATCCTGCCTGTCTCTATATACTCTGCCTGTTTCTATACACCCTGCCTGTCTCTATATATCCTGCCTGTCTCTATATATCCAGCCTGTCTCTATATATCCTGCCTGTCTCTATATATCCAGCCTGTCTCTATATACCCTGCCTGTCTCTATATACCCTGCCTGTCTCTATATATCCAGCCTGTCTCTATATACCCTGCCTGTCTCTATATACCCTGCCTGTCTCTATATACCCTGCCTGTCTCTATATATCCAGCCTGTCTCTATATATCCTGCCTGTCTCTATATATCCTGCCTGTCTCTATATATCCTGCCTGTCTCTATATATCCAGCCTGTCTTTATATACTCTGCCTGTCTTTATATACTCTGCCTGTCTCTATATACCCTGCCTGTCTCTATATATCCTGCCTGTCTCTATATATCCTGCCTGTCTTTATATACTCTGCCTGTCTCTATATATCCTGCCTGTCTTTATATACTCTGCCTGTCTCTATATACTCTGCCTGTGTCTATATACCCTGCCTGTCTCTGTATATCCTGCCTGTCTCTGTATATCCTGCCTGTCTCTATATATTCAGCCTGTCTCTATACACCCTGCCTGTCTCTATACACCCTGCCTGTCTCTATACACCCTGCCTGTCTCTATATACAGTCTCTCTCTATATACCCTGCCTGTCTCTATATAGATAAGCTGCAGCTGTGTCCCTCTCCTCCCCCTAATGCTACGTTTACACGAAGCGATAATTCACCCAATCGATCGTTTAACGATTTTGAAGAAACGATTTAGTTTTTATAACGATCAGCGTTTAGACGAATAAGTAGTTAGAAAAATCGTAAGAAAATTCGTAAGAAAAATCGTTAATGCGATCGTTTTTAAGATCGCTTAAGCCCATCTTTTACATAGGGTGAATCTTTGAAAGACTGTTTACACGAAACGATCTGCGAATTTTTAGAGAACGATAAACGACGATTTGAGAACATGTTGAAAGATCAAAATGAACGATTTTTCGCTCATCGCTTGATTGTTTGCTGTGTTCACACAGAACGATTATCAATCAAATGCGATCGTTATTGCGAAAATTCGAACGATAATCGTTCCATGTAAACACAGCAGAGAGAAGCTGCAGCTGTGTCCCCCTCCTTCCCCTTACATCATGTAATCTCACAGACACTTAGAGAAGCTGCAGCTGTGTCCCCCTCCTTCCCCTTACATCATGTAATCTCACAGACACTTAGAGAAGCTGCAGCTGTGTCCCCCTCCTCCCCTCTTACATCATGCAGTCTCACAGACACAGAGAGAAGCTGCAGCTGTGTCCCCCTCCTCCCCTCTTACATCATGCAGTCTCACAGGCACTTAGAGAAGCTGCAGCTGTGTCCCCCTCCTCCCCTCTTACATCATGCAGTCTCACAGACACAGAGAGAAGCTGCAGCTGTGTCCCCCTCCTCCCTTCTTACATCATGCAGTCTCACAGACACAGAGAGAAGCTGCAGCTGTGTCCCCCTCCTCCCTTCTTACATCATGCAGTCTCACAGACACAGAGAGAAGCTGCAGCTGTGTCCCCCTCCTTCCCCTTACATCATGTAATCTCACAGACACTTAGAGAAGCTGCAGCTGTGTCCCCCTCCTCCCCCTTACATCATGCAGTCTCACTGACACTTAGAGAAGCTGCAGCTGTGTCCCCCTCCTCCCCCTTACATCATGCAGTCTCACAGACACAGAGAGAAGCTGCAGCTGTGTCCCCCTCCTTCCCCTTACATCATGCAGTCTCAATGACACTTAGAGAAGCTGCAGCTGTGTCCCCCTCCTCCCCCTTACATCATGCAGTCTCACAGACACTTAGAGAAGCTGCAGCTGTGTCCCCCTCCTCCCCCTTACATCATGCAGTCTCACAGACACAGAGAAGCTGCAGCTGTGTCCCCCTCCTTCCCCTTACATCATGCAGTCTCACAGACACTTAGAGAAGCTGCAGCTGTGTCCCCCTCCTCCCCCTTACATCATGCAGTCTCACAGACACTTAGAGAAGCTGCAGCTGTGTCCCCCTCCTCCCCTTTACATCATGCAGTCTCACAGACACAGAGAAGCTGCAGCTGTGTCCCCCTCCTCCCCTCTTACATCATGCAGTCTCACACAGAGAGAAGCTGCAGCTGTGTCCCCCTCCTCCCCTCTTACATCTTGCAGTCTTATAGACACTTAGAGAAGCTGCAGCTGTGTCCCCCTCCTCCCCTCTTACATCATGTAATCTCACAGACACTTAGAGAAGCTGCAGCTGTGTCCCCCTCCTCCCCTCTTACATCATGCAGTCTCACAGGCACTTAGAGAAGCTGCAGCTGTGTCCCCCTCCTCCCCTCTTACATCATGCAGTCTCACAGACACTTAGAGAAGCTGCAGCTGTGTCCCCCTCCTCCCCTCTTACATCCTGTAATCTCACAGACACAGAGAGAAGCTGCAGCTGTGTCCCCCTCCTTCCCCTTACATCATGCAGTCTCACACAGAGAGAAGCTGCACCTGTGTCCCCCTCCTCCCCCTTACATCATGCAGTCTCACAGGCACTTAGAGAAGCTGCAGCTGTGTCCCCCTCCTCCCCTCTTACATCTTGCAGTCTGAGGAGGTTTGCGGACATGTTGGGGTGGAATAAGCTGTCTGGAAGTTACATATTCCCAGCGACTAATACAGGTGTCGCTCCGTTATGTAGAGTCTTATTCGTCTGATCCTACTGATCAATCCCCCTCCCCTTCCCCAGTGCCAATAGGGGGCATTACCCAGATTCCCACACACCCCAGAAGTTACATTCCTGTGTACTGATCAGTACCGCACATCTGCCATTCCTGTACATGGAGGCTCTGGATGAGCAGCGTGTTCCATCCAGCGTGAATGTAGATATTGAGCGGAGAAAGATGAAGAACTACGAGTGTTATTTACAGAGGGTCTCCCCCTCCCCCCCCCCCCCCCCCCGTTCTCCAATCTTACCCCCAAGTATCTCATGTACTGTTTGTCCAACCATTAAATATTCTATTATCCGGATAGAAGTGACTGACAGAGCATCACCCCGGGATGGGTGCATCACTGCATGTATTCATTACTGCAGAGCATCACCCCCGGGGAGGGAAGGGTTAATGAGGGGGGGGTGTATGCATGTATTCATTATTGCAGAGCATCACCCCCGGGGAGGGGAGGGTTAATGAGGGGGGGGGGGTGTATGCATGTATTCATTATTGCAGAGCATCACCCCCGGGGAGGGAAGGGTTACAGGACCTCCCGCCTCCTATCTGCCTCTCTTTCTCTGGTGTCTCGGGATGTCTCTGTGCCCCCCTGTCTTTTCTCTCCCCAGTCTCCTCTGTCTCTCTCTCGGGATGTCTCTGTGCCCCCCTGTCTTTTCTCTCCCCAGTCTCCTCTGTCTCTCTCTCGGGATGTCTCTGTGCCCCCCCCCCCCCCCACATGTGACTGTGTAGTCAGGCTGATTGCCTGCCCTATCTCTCTCTCCTGCCTCCTCTCTGTCTCTCTCTCTGGTGTCTCGGGATGTCTCTGTGTCCCGTCTCCTCTCTCTGTCTCCTCTGCCTCCGTCTCTCTCCCTGGTTTCTCGGGATGTCTCTGTGTCCCCTGCCTCCATCTCTCTCCCTGGTGTCTCGTGATGTCTCTGTGTCCTGTCTCCTCTCTCTCTGTCTCCCCTGCCTCCATCTCTCTCTCTGTCTCTCTCCCTGGTGTCTCGGGATGTCTCTGTGGCCCCTGTCTCCTCTCTCTCTGTCTCCTCTGCCTCTGTCTCTCTCCCTGGTGTCTCGGGATGTCTTTTTGTCCTGTCTCCTCTCTGTCCCTCCTGTCTCCCCTGCCTCCATCTCTCTCTCTGTCTCTCTCCCTGGTGTCTCGGAATGTCTCTGTGTCCCCTGTCTCCTCTCTCTCTGTCTCCTCTGCCTCTGTCTCTCTCTGTCTCTCTCCCTGGTGTCTCGGGATCTCTCTGTGGCCCCTGTCGCCTCTCTCTCTGTCTCCTCTGCCTCTGTCTCTCTCCCTGGTGTCTCGGGATGTCTCTGTGTCCCCTGTCTCCTCTCTGTCCCTCCTGTCTCCCCTGCCTCCATCTCTCTCTCTGTCTCTCTCCCTGGTGTCTCGGGATGTCTTTTTGTCCTGTCTCCTCTCTGTCCCTCCTGTCTCCCCTGCCTCCATCTCTCTCTCTGTCTCTCTCCCTGGTGTCTCGGAATGTCTCTGTGTCCCCTGTCTCCTCTCTCTCTGTCTCCTCTGCCTCTGTCTCTCTCTGTCTCTCTCCCTGGTGTCTCGGGATCTCTCTGTGGCCCCTGTCGCCTCTCTCTCTGTCTCCTCTGCCTCTGTCTCTCTCCCTGGTGTCTCGGGATGTCTCTGTGTCCCCTGTCTCCTCTCTGTCCCTCCTGTCTCCCCTGCCTCCATCTCTCTCTCTGTCTCTCTCCCTGGTGTCTCGGGATGTCTCTGTGTCCTGTCTCCTCTCTGTCCCTCCTGTCTCCCCTGCCTCCATCTCTCTCTCTGTCTCTCTCCCTGGTGTCTCGGGATGTCTCTGTGTCCCCTGTCTCCTCTTTCTCTGTCTCCTCTGCCTCCGTCTCTCTCTGTCTCTCTCCGTGGTGTCTCGGGATGTCTCTGTGGCCCCTGTCTCCTCTCTCTCTGTCTCCTCTGCCTCCGTCTCTCTCTGTCTCTCTCCCTGGTGTCTCGGGATGTCTCTGTGTCCCCTGTCTCCTCTCTCTCTGTCTCCTCTGCCTCCGTCTCTCTCTGTCTCTCTCCCTGGTGTCTCGGGATGTCTCTGTGGCCCCCGGCCTCCATGTGACCGTGTAGTCAGGCTGATTTCCTCCTCCATGTGAGGGGCTGAGCGGAGCTGATGGGCCGTCACCGTGTGTCAGGGGAAATGCCCTCCTACGGGGTAAACGTGTGACATTATACATACAGCTGCCACTGGAGGTGTGAACCTGCCCCATCAGCCCCCGGGGCCCCTGGACACGCTCTCCTCAACCCTTTACAGTCAGGGCCCCAGATACAGGAGATCACCACAGGGGCCCCGGATACAGGAGATCACCACAGGGGCCCCGGATACGGGAGATCACCACAGGGGCCCCGGATACGGGAGATCACCACAGGGGCCCCGGATACAGGAGACCACCACAGGGGCCCCAGATACAGGAGATCACCACAGGGGCCCCTGATACGGGAGATCACCACAGGGGCCCCGGATACGGGAGATCACCACAGGGGCCCCGGATACAGGAGATCACCACAGGGGCCCCGGATACGGGAGATCACCACAGGGGCCCCGGATACGGGAGATCACCACAGGGGCCCCGGATACAGGAGACCACCACAGGGGCCCCAGATACAGGAGATCACCACAGGGGCCCCGGATACGGGAGATCACCACAGGGGCCCCAGATACGGGAGATCACCACAGGGGCCCCGGATACGGGAGATCACCACAGGGGCCCCAGATACGGGAGATCACCACAGGGGCCCCGGATATGGGAGATCACCACAGGGGCCCCGGATACGGGAGATCACCACAGGGGCCCCAGATACGGGAGATCACCACAGGGGCCCCGGATACGGGAGATCACCACAGGGGCCCCGGATACAGGAGATCACCACAGGGGCCCCGGATACAGGAGATCACCACAGGGGCCCCGTATACAGGAGATCACCACAGGGGCCCCGTATACAGGAGATCACCACAGGGGCCCCAGATACAGGAGATCACCACAGGGGCCCCGGATACAGGAGATCACCACAGGGGCCCCAGATACAGGAGATCACCACAGGGGCCCCAGATACAGGAGACCACCACAGGGGCCCCAGATACAGGAGATCACCACAGGGGCCCCGGATACGGTGGTCTCCCCCGGATACGGAGGAGACCACCACAGGGGCCCCAGATACGGGGGAGACCACCACAGGGGCCCCGGATACAGGAGATCACCACAGGGGCCCCGGATACGGGAGACCACCACAGGGGCCCCGGATACAGGAGATCACCACAGGGGCCCCGGATACAGGAGATCACCACAGGGGCCCCAGATACAGGAGATCACCACAGGGGCCCCAGATACAGGAGACCACCACAGGGGCCCCAGATACAGGAGATCACCACAGGGGCCCCGGATACGGTGGTCTCCCCCGGATACGGAGGAGACCACCACAGGGGCCCCAGATACGGGGGAGACCACCACAGGGGCCCCGGATACAGGAGATCACCACAGGGGCCCCGGATACGGGAGACCACCACAGGGGCCCCGGATACAGGAGATCACCAAGGGGGCCCCGGATACAGGAGACCACCATAGGGGCCCCGGATACGGGGGAGACCACCACAGGGGCCCCGGATACGGGGGAGACCACCACAGGGGCCCCGGATATGGGGGAGACCACCACAGGGGCCCCGGATACAGGAGACCACCACAGGGGCCCCGGATACGGAAGACCACCACAGGGGCCCCGGATACAGGAGATCACCACAGGAGACCACCACAGGGGCCCCGGATACAGGAGATCCCACAGGGGCCCCGGATACAGGAGATCACCACAGGGGCCCCAAATACAGAAGGTCACCACAGGGGCCCCGGATACAGGAGACCACCACAGGGGCCCTGGATACAGAAGGTCACCACAGGGGCCCCGGATACAGACCACCACAGGGGCCCCGGATACAGACCACCACAGGGGCCCCGGATACAGACCACCACAGGGGCCCCGTCCTGAGCACAACCTGGGAAATAGGGGGTAATCGGGACCTAACACATTTTACAGCTGAGGGTTTGTTACAGTGTAATAATGTGGCCCCAGGTAAACTGATACAATGTAACAAACCCTCAGCTGTGAGAAGTATAGGGAGAACGTCAGCCATGACTGACATGATCAGCACACAGTATCACACAATAGGATTAGATACAGCAGCTCAGCACACAGTATCACACAATAGGATTAGATACAGCAGCTCAGCACACAGTATCGCACAATAGGATTAGATACAGCAGCTCAGCACACAGTATCACACAATAGGATTAGATACAATAGCTCAGCACACAGTATCACACAATAGGATTAGATACAGCAGCTCAGCACACAGTATCACACAATAGGATTAGATACAGCAGCTCAGCACACAGTATCACACAATAGGATTAGATACAATAGCTCAGCACACAGTATCGCACAATAGGATTAGATACAATAGCTCAGCACACAGTATCGCACAATAGGATTAGATACAATAGCTCAGCACACAGTATCACGCAGTAGGATTAGATACAGCAGCTTAGCACACAGTATCACACAATATGATTAGATACAGTAGCTCAGCACACAGTATCACACAGTATGATTAGATACAGCAGTTCAGCACACAGTATCACACATGCTCGGACTAGATGCATTGACTCAGCAGACAGTATCATACAAGGTTGGCTTAGATACATGGCTCGGCCCTGGGTGATGTTGTAGAGATGCGGGATGAGGGGACATGATGTTGGGGGTCATCAGTCAGGGCCGGCTCCTCTCCAGACATTTAATGGATTAATGGCCGCATTACTGGGAGCTGTCGCTGTGGATTAGTGAGCGTGCTCAGCGGGGGTGACGGGCGGCCCACTATTAATGCTGACATCTCCCGCTCATTCACTGATTCAGGGAAGTGAAGGTCATTGATGAGTGACAGCGTGATGGACGGGATCCACTGGAGCAAGATGGCGGACGCACCTGACCGCAGTGATGTCACCGCCTGCTGCGCCCAACTACAAGTGACTAATCTGTTATATGTGTGGGGTCCCAGGGCCTACAGGAAGATCTTACCCCTACTGAGGTCACAGAGCAGGAGAGAGGTTGGTGATATCTACACATGGGACCAGGAGGACACCACCACTGTCATGGAAGATCAGCAGAGAACATAAGATGGTGGAAGATGTCCCGGGGCCTACAGGAAGACAACCACTGCTATGGAAGATCAGCAGAAAACATACAATGGTGGAAGAGGCTTCTAAAAGCCAGAACATCATCTCAGGGGCCTACAGGAAGATCTCACCAGTACTGAGGTCACAGAGCAGGAGAGAGGTGGGTGATGTGTATACAGGGGACCAGGAGGACAACTATTGTCATGGAAGACCAGCAGAAAACATACAATGGTGGAAGAGGCTTCTAGAAGCCAGAACATCATCTCGGGGGCCTACAGGAAGATCTCACCAGTACGGAGGTCACAGAGCAGGAGAGAGGTGGGTGATATCTACATAGGGGGCCAGGAGGACACCACCACTGTCATGGAAGATCAGCAGAGAACATAAGATGGTGGAAGATGTCCCGGGGCCTACAGGAAGACAACCACTGCTATGGAAGATCAGCAGAAAACATACAATGGTGGAAGAGGCTTCTAAAAGCCAGAACATCATCTCAGGGGCCTACAGGAAGATCTCACCAGTACTGAGGTCACAGAGCAGGAGAGAGGTGGGTGATGTGTATACAGGGGACCAGGAGGACAACTATTGTCATGGAAGACCAGCAGAAAACATACAATGGTGGAAGAGGCTTCTAGAAGCCAGAACATCATCTCGGGGGCCTACAGGAAGATCTCACCAGTACGGAGGTCACAGAGCAGGAGAGAGGTGGGTGATATCTACATAGGGGGCCAGGAGGACACCACCACTGTCATGGAAGATCAGCAGAGAACATAAGATGGTGGAAGATGTCCCGGGGCCTACAGGAAGACAACCACTGCTATGGAAGATCAGCAGAAAACATACAATGGTGGAAGAGGCTTCTAAAAGCCAGAACATCATCTCAGGGGCCTACAGGAAGATCTCACCAGTACTAAGGTGACAGAGCAGGAGAGAGGTGGGTGATGTGTACACAGGGGACCAGGAGGACAACTATTGTCATGGAAGACCAGCAGAGAACATACAATGGTGGAAGAGGCTTCTAAAAGCCAGAACATCATCTCAGGGGCCTACAGGAAGATCTCACCAGTACTAAGGTGACAGAGCAGGAGAGAGGTGGGTGATGTGTACACAGGGGACCAGGAGGACAACTATTGTCATGGAAGACCAGCAGAGAACATACAATGGTGGAAGAGGCTTCTAGAAGCCAGAACATCATCTCGGGGGCCTACAGGAAGATCTCACCAGTACTGAGGTCACAGAGCAGGAGAGAGGTGGGTGATGTCTACACAGAGGACCAGGAGGACAACTACTGTCATGGAAGACCAGCAGAGAACATACAATGGTGGAAGATGTCCCGGGGCCTACAGGAAGATCTTACCCCTACTGAGGTCACAGAGCAGGAGAGGTGGGTGATATTTACACAGGGACCAGGAAGACAACCACTGTCATGGAAGACCAGCAGAGAACATATGATGGTGGAAGATGTCCTGGGGGCCTACCGGAAGACAACCACTGCTATGGAAGATCAGCAGAGAACATAAGATGGTGGAAGATGTCCTGGGGGCCTACATGAAGATCTTACCCCTACTGAGGTTACAGAGCAGGAGAGAGGTGGGTGATATCTACACAGGGACCAGGAAGACAACCACTGTCATGGAAGACCAGCAGAGAACATACAATGGTAGAAGATGTCCCGGGGCCTACAGGAAGACAACCACTGCTATGGAAGATCAGCAGAGAACAGACCATAGTGGAAGATTCTTCTAGAAGCCAGAACATCATTCTGGTGCCTACAGGAAGATCTCACTAGTACTGAGGTCACAGAGCAGGAGAGAGGTGGGTGATATCTACACAGTGGACCAGGAGGAAACCACCACTGTCATGGAAGATCAGCAGAGAACATAAGATGGTGGAAGATACTTCTAGAAGCCAGATCATACCAGGGCCTACAGGAAGATTCTCACCAGTACTGAGGTCACAGAGCAGGAGGGCACAGGTGATATCTACACAGGGGACAAGGAGGAAACCACCCCTATCCAAAGATAGTGAAGACAAGCGGAGAACATAAGATGGTGGAAGAAACCTCTAAGAAGCCAGGACTTCATTCCTGGACCTACACTACTGAGGTCACCACTTCTCAGGTGTATTAGCTGGAGATCACACAATGGTTAAGGACTGAGAGATGAACGAACCGGGTTCGAGACCATGCGAACCCAAACGTTCGGTATTTGATTAGTGGGGGCTGCTGAACTTGGATAAAGCTCTAAGGTTGTCTGGAAAACATGGATACAGCCAATGACTATATCCATGATTTCCACATAGCCTTAGGGCTTTATCCAAGTTCAGCAGCCACCGCTAATCAAATGCCGAAAGTTCGGGTTCGGATGGACTGGAGCATGCTCAAGGTTTGCTAATCTCTATTAAGGACGTATCTAAGAAGCCAGAACGTTATCCCACGAGCTATAGGAATATCTTGCCATTCTTGAGATCAAATGGCAGGAGAGAGGGGCACCTGTATGATCTATATGTGGGGGACCCGGAGGAGACCACCACCATGCAGGAAGATCAGCCCCAGAACACAAGATGGCAGAAGACACCTCTAAGAAGCCAGAACTCCATCCTGGGACCTACAGGAAGATCTCACCACTGGTGGACCAGACTCCTGCTAGACTGACTATCGTGAGATCCATTAGCCTGAGGAAGGTCCGAAAGCTTGCTTTATATTTATGGTCTCCACTGCATAGTATTTTATATTGGTCGGAGTATACACTATCACTTCTGCATAATATTGACTGCCGTGGATTTTACTACGCTTTGGTATGCATGGTTGAAGAACCACAACCCACTGAGCACCAACCAGCGAGAGGTGTGCAGCACTGATCTAAACCTTCATCTCTACCAAAGACATGTCTAAAAAGCCAGAACGGAGGAGAAAAAAATGGGTCAAATTCTTCCGGGACACAGAGGACTACCTCCGAGACCAGGTATATAAGTGGCAAGAACAGCTTCCTCCACGCCCACGCTCAACCAGATATCCACACTACTCATCAGATGAGCAAGCATCTTCAAGTTCAGGGAGTGAAATCAATTCGCACAGAGGAAGGTCCTTCCAGGGACCCCGGAACCGTAACCGAAGGGGCAACACAGGAACGACTACAAGGGGAGCAACAAGACGGATTCAGACGCGTTCCCAGATAGGAACCAATCCACTTGTCTATAACATCTCATCTAAGACTCTGACACCTATTGAAATGAGCCTTCTACAGAAGGGTCTCTCATTTTGTCCTACACCTAACTTTCATACGTTCAAATTAGAACAAGAACTTAGCCGGTTCTTCCGGACACTAAACTTTAAAGCGCATTTTCAAAACATCACCACTAACACAGAGGGACCCACACCACTAGGCATGTTCACCCTAAAGGGGCCAGGACTACGTATCCCTAGCTCATACAACCCCCCAAAACACCACCACCCAGTTGAAACATACATCGCATTGGTCCAGAGGGTTGTCTCCAATGCCATCACAGACATTAAGAAAGGTAAATATCACCTTCAACATAACTTCACACACCAAGAACACCTGGCACTAGATACACTGGCCAAAGACAAAGATCTCATTATCAAACCGTCAGACAAGGGGGGAGCCATAGTCATCATGGACTGCTCCTACTACACAGATGAAATTCAATCACAACTCAACGACAACAACACATATACCCCCATAGACAGAGATCCCACCCCTAACATCAGACAAGACATCTGTGACTTACTCGACAAATACATCCAGAATAACACAATAGACTCCTCCCTATGTGACTTTCTCACCAATCACCATCCGGTGACACCGGTTTTCTACACACTACCGAAGATCCATAAAAATCTACAGAAACCAACTGGTCGCCCTATAGTTGCCTCTACCGATTCCATCCTATCCCCACTAGCTAAGTTCGTGGAAAAAATTCTCACACCCATTGTCAGACAAACCCGCTCCTTCATACTTGACACCTCTGACTTCCTGACTCACATCAACAACACCAGTCCAATACCTCCTGATAGCATCCTCGTTACTTTGGATGTCTGTAGCCTCTACACATGCATCCCACATACTGAGGGATTACGAGCCACAAGAACCCTTTTAGATAACGACACTACTCTGTCACACAATTAGAAAGAATTCTGCATAGAACTACTACAGATCATCCTCACGAAGAACTACTTCCTGTTTGGGGATCAGTACTATATGCAGATAGCCGGGACAGCGGTGGTCTCGAACGTGGCACCTCCGTATGCTAACGCGTTTATGGCCCAGTTTGAAAACGATGTCATCTACACACACCCTCTAAGCAATAACATCAGAATCTGGAGAGATTCATAGATGATATCTTCTGTATTTGGACAGGCACCAACGACACATTGCAACAATTCTTCTGCGACATCAACACCCACACTCCAGGTCTCCAATTTACCATCCACTCTGATACTACAACCATCAACTTCCTTGACACCCAGGTCACGAAAAATGCCACGGGACACATTAGTACCGACTTATATGTGAAACCAACAGACAGGAACAGTCTCCTGCATTATACTAGCTGCCACCCACGGTCCGTGAAGAATTCACTACCTAAGTCACAGTTTTGTAGGGTACAGAGGATAGTATCAGACAACACTATCAGACAATCACGACTCAGAGAGATGGCCGACAAATTTACCACCAGAGGCTACCCGCCAAACACCACTGAGACCTACAGAACACTGACTACTTACAATAGCAGAACGATTGAACCCAAACCACCCAGAGCAGCATTCGTTAACACCTACCACCCATTTTCGCCACTCATACAGAAGCACATCAGATCACACTGGGATATACTATCAAAAGCATATCCAGACATTGCAGAATTCGAACAACCACCCCTTATGTGCCATAAACGCCCGCAAAATCTCCGTCACCGCCTGGTCAAGGCTGACATCGGTCCTACTAATAAGACAAGCAGACAAACCTTCCTTGCATCACAGCGGAAAGGCACATTCCCATGCCTACACTGCCACCAATGATCTAATGTTACCAAGGGTTCTTATGCCACACACCCCCATACTGGCAGACAATTCCCCATAAAAGGTTTCTTTACATGCAACAGCTCCTATGTCATATATCTCATTAAGTGTCCTTGTGGCTTGGGGTATGTAGGAGAAACTACACAACATGTCAGGGATCGCATCTCCCAACACAAATCCACCATCCGCTGTGCCAAAACACTGCTACCCATACCCGCCCACTTCATCACAACGAGACATAACATATCACAATTACGTTTTAAAGTACTTGAACAAATCCCCTTGGCTCGCCAAGGAGGCAACAGGATCCAGAGACTGAAAGAACGTGAGGCCTTCTGGATCCACACCCTTGGCACCCTGGAACCAAATGGACTCAATAGAGAATATGAAATGTACTACTAACGCTTTATTATGTACTAGATGTGTTGATTCCTTGATTGATGTTGACTTTCATCATATTCATGTTTACCTCCTCATAGGTCAGACCATGACTTCATTACATCCAGCACAGGTAGTATGGGCATGTAGTTACAGTAGCAATCTCCCTATGCATGTATTCTTTCTTCTATGATTTCCCTACTCTTTATCTTTCTCCTGTGTCCGTACCGTTCATACCATATATCTCTCCCCCCCATGGACCATACTCATCATGCACCCCACACAGCATGACTACAGTCCTTATTACATAGCTTTCTACTCCTCAATATATCTCTCAATAGCGCTTCTAGGCCCCGCCCGACCCCTCCTCTCCTCTAAGCTGCACATTACAGCCACTCTCCGCCCTCCGCCGTGCCGAGGCCCACCCCGGACAACCCATCCCGGCTCCCTGCGTTGTCATATCGCGCCTGCGCGATTAAGACGCACTCACCCCCCGGCCTCTATATGCGCATGCGCCGCCCCTATAAGACGTACACACGCCGCAACATCCACGTCATCACTGCGCGATTCCACTCCGCCGGATCCCGGTCAACACCTGCCGTGGGTAAATATCCCTATTACCCTTGCCCCTGACTCGTACCACCACTCACAACCACCTAACCGGCCTGCTCTCTTACAGTTTCACTGTCCGACGCCTGTCTCCCCCGAGCCCACTCGGGCCCCAGCCTCATTCGAACCTCCAGTTACCAACCAGGTAACTACTTCAGTTTTACCTCGTCACATCAGTATAGCCCCATACCATATCCTTACTTAACCTGCTCCTCCCTTCACTCACAGCAGACCTATGGGACACTACCCTGCCATCTACATACAGCTTTCACATATACAGGTATTCCTATTTACTGCTATTTCAATCTGACCCTATCATTTCATTCTATCCTATACCCTACAGCACTCTTGCTGCATGCATTGCATACTAATCTCGCCCTGCTACTTTGTATGATTGATGCGACATGTATACAGTACGACACTAATTTCTGTGTATTCCCTCATAGCTATGGAATATCCTATGCCTTCTCTTACCATCAACTTCCACATTACTCATCCAGCAACTACTGTGTTTATAAGATGTTTATGTACCACTGGTCACTTACGATGTATATTTTCCCATGACCCCTCTATTCATACCCCCCATCCTCCCCATGTACCCACCCCAGCCCCTCTTGCACGTTGCTTACTTTGTAACTATGTCTCATTGTAATATCATCTATTTTTCATGTCCATAGACCCCTGATAAAGGTGTCACCACCGAAACGTCGGATTTATGTCTGTGATTATGTCTGTGATTACACTTTGAGCAAAAATAAAATTGTGCACAAGGGCACTTGCATCAAAACTACGAGCATTTCTTCTATGATCATTGTCTACACAGTGGATAATTTTCTAACTAAAAAGCCAGAACATCATCTTGTGTCCACTACTAAGGTTGTATCAGAAAGTTAAAGCTCAGCAAAGCTTGGACCTTGTAACATGATAATATCCCCCATCATCCCAGTAACTCCGCCAAGGAACGGCTAAATAAATCTCATGGAGATGCTGTGTGGGCGAAGCACCGGGTGAGTATGTTCCACTTATGGCACAGGTGGCAGATGTGGACACTGTATGATACATTGGGGTGGTTGGGCTGTTCTCATCGCTTGAGTCCCCTTTAAATTGTGTAACGGAGGGGGAGATGCTGAGCTCTGCATACATGGGGGGGGGGGTTACTTCTTAACAGTAGCCATGTTCTGTGGAGATTTTGCAGTGCCAGGTGTAGGTGGTGATATGTGTATCAGTCTATATAACCACGTGTCCTCCCTGGTGGTCGTCTTTTGGCATGGTGTGGCCCGACTGGCAGCATTTGTGTTGTGTTTCCGGGAGAGCAGAGAGAACAGAACGCTTTCTATTATCTGTAATGATGGCAGCGCCGCTGGAGACTCGTTCCCCTCAGCTCTCTGTAAATGGCCTTAATTTCTAATTACAGGCTAAACACCTGAGCACCTGGGCACTGGTACACGTGGTGCCATCTCCAGCCAAGCTCCGAGCCCACGTAGCCTTCCAGTCCTCCAGCAGTGCGCCCAGTGCAGCCATGTTCTCCTGTGAGAATCCATTATATGTGCACTCTGGTCTCTTCTGAGCGTTTCCCAATCCCCTTACCAATGTCCCCACCCGACCTCCACCACGTCACCTCTTCACCTGGTTTCCAGACCTTCTCCTAATGGCTTCCACTACTTCACCTTCCTTCTCCACCTCCACCCAAACCTCTTCTTCCAATCTTCCTTCTCCCTGACCTCCATCTCACCTGCCCACTCCGACCTCCATAACCAACAATCTTCACTGGCGTCTCAACCTTAGTGGGTTCACACTGAGGAATTCTAGCAGATAAATTCCGCGGAGTTCTGTCGGCTGTACACGCTCACGGCCGCACGCCTCTCCACCCGTGCCATAAACACCATTCTATGCACGGGTGGATTCCGCCAAAAGAATTGACATGTCAATTCTTTTGGCTGAATGCGGAATCAGCCGGCCCATAGAATGGTGTCTATGGAGCCGGCGGAAAGGTGCGCGGCCGTGAGCGCATACAGCCGACGGAATTCCTCAGTGTGAACCCACCCTAACGCTCTTTGTGTAGACTTCTTCTTAAGGCAAATTTTTGCCTATTCCAATCACAAACCATTGGTAAAGTAAGTAGATTTGGCCAGCAGCCGACTGTCCATACAATCTCTTAGTTGTCCATGTGGCCCTTCACTTCATTATTGTTGCAGCACATCCGCCATTTATGAGGGCCGACAGATGGTGACATTTTTAACTGGGGCAATCATCGTGAACACACGTTCTTACATTGGCCGTACACACTGACAGACACTGTCTAAACCTGATCTTGGCAGGACCCAGTGCTGTCTCTATAGTGGTCACAACCGTCAGCCAGGGTGTCCCACAGGGCAAATATACACTCATTTGGTTTGTCTCCATCTCACAGGGTGAAGCATGTAAGTTACAGGAAGAGGAAAGCCCCTAGAGTATGCCCACGCTAAGCCTGACCCATCATGGCCCCCCACCTGCTAAGATATGGGGGGGACAGACCCCACTGAGGGAAGGTGGGGGGAGGTAATGGTAATGATGGTGGTGAATCTGTGCCAATAATATATGGTTCTTATATACAGGTATTCTTAGTATTATTGGTGACGGTGTATTGGACGGTGTTAGTATTATTGGTGACGGTGTTCGTGATGATGATGATGATATATATGGCTCTTATATACAGGTATTCTTAGTATTATTGGTGACGGTGTATTGGACGGTGTTAGTATTATTGGTGACGGTGTTCGTGATGATGATGATGATATATATGGCTCTTATATACAAGTATTCTTAGTATTATTGGTGACGGTGTTAGTGATGATGGTGATATATATGGCTCTTATATACAGGTATTTTTAGTATTATGGGTGACTGTGTATTAGACTGTGTTAGTGATGATGATGATGATTATATATATGGCTCTTATATACAGGTATTCTTAGTATTGTGGCTGTAGAAGGATTCAGTGCGGGGCCTTTGGAGCTGTGTCCCCTCCTCCTGGAACACACGGATCGTCGTCTGAAACGCTAGGAGTCTGCCCTCCCTACTACACCAGGCAATGCAGATGACCTCACTGACCCCCCCCCCCCCCCCCTTACCTTACCCCATCCCTCACTAATCCCTCCCCTCGCTGACCCCCTTACCTCGCCCCCTCCCCGCACCGACCCCCTTACCTCGCCCTTTGCCGATCCCCTTACCTCGCCCCCTCGCCAACCCCCCTACCTCGCCCCCTCCCCGTGCCCCTCGCTGACCCCCTTACCTCGCCACCTCGCCCCCTCCCGTGCCCCTCGCTGACCCCCTTACCTCCCCACCTCGCCCCCTCCCGTGCCCCTCGCTGACCCCCTTACCTCACCTCCTCCCCGTGCCCCTCAGACCCTTCAGTTTTGTGAATCACTTTATTGCAGGTGAAATGCAACAATTCCCTGAGATGGATCCTAAGAAGCAGGATGGGGGGGATCGACCTTCATGAGCCGGATGAGTACAGGTGGCAGAAGACGTGTGACCTCATCCTGGAGGCTGTGACATCATTAAGGACGGAGTCGGAGGGTGATCCTTCATATATCAGAGTCCATAGCTGGAGGCACCAGGGTGGTCTGGTCACATTCTGGAGGTGGGTCCATGCTCCACAGATGATCCCTGGGTAGGGGGCTCAGGCCTGGTTCGCCTTCCAGGAGAGGTAGGAGTTCCAGATGATGGCGACGACCTGCACCACTGCCAGCCTGGAGACGACAGAGACTTGTAGGGACTACAACCTCAACAGGATGGTGGGAGTTATACTACAGGGGACTTACCAGGATGCATCCTGACCCTATGGGGGCAATCACTACGCTGAGGATATTACACATCCTGGCAACTAAGCAGCTGAGGCCACTTACTGTCGGCGCTGTATGCGAACATCACCACCTACATGATAAGACACACACACACACACACACACACACACACACACACACACACAAACACACACACACACACACACACACACACACACACACACACACACACACAATGGCTGACATCCAGGGCTGGGTCCTCCCCTGAAATACTCAGTGCTGCTGGCACGGCCCCCGCAGGAAGCGGCACAGCCCCGGCCCCCTGAGCTCTCACCTGTGATGCAGCGGGATGAAGTAAAAGTTTGCTATCTGCACCGCCGGCCAGATCTGCAGGAAAGAGAAGGGAGAGGTGGTCGGTTGGGGGTCCACGTGTGAGGGCCCCCACCTCACAGACCCCAGAGACTTACATAATAATTGGTGATTAAAGCATCGGTATAATCCTGCAAGAGAAGGAAGAGTGATTACTAGTGACCCGGGCAAAGAAAGGGTTAATAGCGTCCACCCTGAAGGGGATCTGACCCCCAGTCCACACACATCTGTACAGAACCTGATTGTATCCAACTGTATCTCATTGTATCCCAACTGTATGTGATTATGTCTCATAGAGAGATATGGAGGGCACCATCTATATCTGGAGGAAAGACATGGGGGGGCACTATCTATATCTGGAGGAAAGACATGGGGGGGTACCATCTATATCTAGAGGAGAGACATGGGGGGGGGGCGCTATCTATATCTGGTGGAGACACATGGGGGGGCGCCATCTATATCTAGAGGAGAGACATGGGGGGGGGGCGCTATCTATATCTGGTGGAGACACATGGGGGGGCGCCATCTATATCTAGAGGAGAGACATGGGGGGGGCGCTATCTATATCTGGTGGAGACACATGGGGGGGGTGCCATCTATATCTGGTGGAGAGACATGGGGGGGGGCGCTATCTATATCTGGTGGAGACACATGGGGGGGCGCCATCTATATCTAGAGGAGGGACATGGGGGGGGCGCTATCTATATCTGGTGGAGACACATGGGGGGGGCGCCATCTATATCTGGAGGAGAGACATGGGGGGGCGCCATCTTTATCTAGAGGAGAGACATGGGGGGGCGCCATCTTTATCTGGAGGAGAGACATGGGGGGGGGCGCCATCTTTATCTGGAGGAGAGACATGTGGGGGCGCCATCTTTATCTGGAGGAAAGACATGGGGGGGCGCCATCTTTATCTGGAGGAAAGACATGGGGGGGCGCCATCTATATCTGGAGGAGAGACATGGGGGGGCGCCATCTATATCTGGAGGAGAGACATGGGGAGGCGCCATCTTTATCTGGAGGAAAGACATGGGGGGGTGCCATCTATATTTGGAGGAAAGACATGGGGGGCGCTAGCTACACTCACCGGCCACTTTATTAGATACACCATGCTAGTAACGGGTTGGACCCCCTTTTGCCTTCAGAACTGCCCCAATTCTTGGTGGCATAGATACAACAAGGTGCTGGAAGCTTCCTCAGAGATTTTGGTCCATAGTGACATGATGACATCACACAGTTGCCGCAGATTTGTCGGCTGCACATCCATGATGCCAATCTCCCGTTCCACCACATCCCAAAGATGCTCTATTGGATTGAGATCTGGTGACTGTGGAGGCCATTGGAGTACAGTGACCTCATTGTCATGTTCAAGAAACCAGTCTGAGATGCTTCTAGCTTTATGACATGGCGCATTATCCTGCTGAAAGTAGCCATCAGATGTTGGGTCCATTGTGGTCATAAAGGGATGGACATGGTCAGCAACAATACTCAGGTAGGCTGTGGCGTTGCAACCATGCTCAATTGGTACCAAGGGGCCCAAAGAGTGCCAAGAAAATATTCCCCACACCATGACACCACCACCACCAGCCTGAACCGTTGATACAAGGCAGGATGGATCCATGCTTTCATGTTGTTGACGCCAAATTCTGACCCTACCATCCGAATGTCGCAGCAGAAATCGAGACTCATCAGACCAGGCAACGTTTTTCCAATCTTCTACTGTCCAATTTCGATGAGCTTGTGCAAATTGTAGCCTCAGTTTCCTGTTCTTAGCTGAGCGGAGTGGCCCCCGGTGTGGTCTTCTGCTGCTGTAGCCCATCTGCCTCAAAGTTGGCCGTACTGTGCGCTCAGAGATGCTCTTCTGCCTACCTTGGGTGTAACGGTTGGCTATTTGAGTCACTGTTGCCTTTCTATCAGCTGGAACCAGTCTGCCCGTTCTCCTCTGACCTCTGGCATCAACAAGACATTTCCGCCCACAGAACTGCCGCTCACAGGATGTTTTTTCTTTTTCGGACCATTCTCTGTAAACCCTAGAGATGGTTGTGCGTGAAAATCCCAGTAGATCAGCAGTTTCTGAAATACTCAGACCAGCCCTTCTGGCACCAACAACCATGCCACGTTCAAAGGCCTCAAATCACCTTTCTTCCCCATACTGATGCTCGGTTTGAACTGCAGGAGATTGTCTTGACCATGTCTACATGCCTAAATGCACCAGTTGCCGCCATCTGATTGGCTGATTAGAAATTAAGTGGTAACGTGCAGTTGGACAGGTGTACCTAATAAAGTGGCCGGTGAGTGTATATCTGGAGGAGAGCGCTATCTATATCTGGAGGAGAGACATGGGGGGGGCGCCATCTATATCTGGAGGAGAGACATGGGGGGGCGCCATCTATATCTGGAGGAGAGACATGGGGGGGCGCCATCTATATCTGGAGGAGAGACATGGGGGGGCGCCATCTATATCTGGAGGAGAGACATGGGGGGGCGCCATCTATATCTGGAGGAGAGACATGGGGGGGCGCCATCTATATCTGGAGGAGAGACATGGGGGGCGCCATCTATATCTGGAGGAGAGACATGGGGGGCGCCATCTATATCTGGAGGAAAGACATGGGGGGGGTGCCATCTATATCTGGAGGAGAGCCATCGGGGGGCGCCATCTACATCTGGAGGAGAGACATGGGGGGGGCATCTACATCTGGAGGAAAAACATGGGGGGCGCCATCTATATCTGAAGGAGAGACATGGGGGGGCGCAATCTATATCTGGAGGAGAGACATGGGGGGCGCCATCTATATCTGGAGGAGAGACATGGGGGGGCGCCATCTATATCTGGAGGAGAGACATGGGGGGGCACCATCTATATCTGGAGGAGAGACATGGGGGGGCGCCATCTATATCTGGAGGAGAGACATGGGGGGGGGAACCATCTATATCTGGAGGAAAGACATGGGGGGGCGCCATCTATATCTGAAGGAGAGACATGGGGGGGCGCTATCTATATCTGAAGGAGAGACATGGGGGGGCGCCATCTATATCTGGAGGAGAGACATGGGGGGGCGCCATCTATATCTGGAGGAGAGACATGGGGGGGGCGCCATCTATATCTGGAGGAGAGACATGGGGGGGGGAACCATCTATATCTGGAGGAAAGACATGGGGGGGGCGCCATCTATATCTGGAGGAGAGACATGAGGGAGCGCCATCTATATCTGGAGGAGAGACATGGGGGGGTACTATCTATAACTGGAGGAGAGACATGGGGGGGGCGCCATCTATATCTGGAGGAGAGACATGGGGGGCACTATCTATATCTGGAGGAGAGACATGGGGGGGCACCATCTATATCTGGAGGAGAGACATGGGGGGGGGGCATCATCTATATACCTGGAGGACAGACATGGAGGGGCACCATCTATAGTGATCAGCCTTGGGCCCTGCTGGGGCGCCATCTATATACCTGGAGGAGAGACATGGGGGGTGCCATCTATATACCTGGAGGAGAGACATGGGGGACGCCATCTATAGTGATCAGCCTTAGCCCCTGCTGGGAAGACATGGAGATGACATCACAATCAGAAGATGAAGCTGCGGGGGTCTTCTTGGTGCCCCTGTCACGTGGTAAGGTTTATAAATAGGGGTCTGGGTGTAAAGTGTCGCTCAGTATCTACAGGTAATTTGTTGCGAATGACTCCACATCCGGATGTTTGAAGAACTAATGTCTTCTGCTGCCCCCGACCCCTCGTCACCGTCATCACCACCACGTCTCATCACACTGTATTTACACACATAATACCTTGCAGCTGAGACCTGGTGGCCGTCAGACACATGGAGACCCCCCCCACACACGCATATCCCCCAGGAGCACAGTAACCCTTCATCTGCCATGACATTACCCGCTTCAGCTTGGACCAGATTTCCTCTTTGGACAATCCATTCAGTGATCCCACGACTGTGAGGAAGACCCCAAGAAAGCAAGGAGCAAAGCCACCCTGTAAGAGAAGATGTAGTACGCCAAGTAGAAGACGCGTCGCCATCCCATAACCACCCTTTGCAGTGTCAACTCCCATCACCCCCACGTACAGCACTCTATACTAGAAGACTCCTCCAACCCAGAGTACAGCTCTACGTGGCACCAGACTCCTCCAGCCTAGAGTACAGCTCTACGTGGCACCAGACTCCTCCAGCCTAGATTACAGCTCTACGTGGCACCAGACTCCTCCAGCCTAGAGTACAGCTCTATGTGGCACCAGACTCCTCCAGCCTAGAGTACAGCTCTACGTGGCACCAGACTCCTCCAGCCTAGAGTACAGCTCTACGTGGCACTAGAACCATGCACACTGTCAGTCCTTCCCATACCCTGGAGTACAGCCCTAGGTGTCACCTGCCTCCCCATCAAACCTCCACTCTCTAACATGGAGACAATGGTCCGGCCCCTCTTACCTGGTCCAGCAGCATCTTTTTTATGGCTACAGACTTGGTGCTGCCAGGAACAAGACCATCAAGTACCTTGTACCATCCTCCAACCACCGGACCCTGAGAGAGAAGAAAACGCATCACACATGTATCATGTTACATATGATACCATAAAACCAAAAATCTGTCCCAGCACCGCCCCGTCCTCCTCCATCTCTACACCACACATCTGTACCAACACCGCCCCGTCCTCCTCCATCTCTACACCGTACATCTGTACCAACACCGCCCCATCCTCCTCCATCCCTACACCACACATCTGTACCAACACCGCCCCGTCCTCCTCCATCCCTACACCGTACATCTGTACCAACACCGCCCCGTCCTCCTCCATCCCTACACCACACATCTGTACCAACACCGCCCCATCCTCCTCCATCTCTACACCGTACATCTGTACCAACACCGCCCCGTCCTCCTCCATCCCTACACCGTACATCTGTACCAACACCGCCCCGTCCTCCTCCATCCCTACACCACACATCTGTACCAACACCGCCCCGTCCTCCTCCATCTCTACACCGTACATCTGTACCAACACCGCCCCATCCTCCTCCATCTCTACACCGTACATCTGTACCAGCACCGCCCCATCCTCCTCCATCCCTACACCGTACATCTGTACCAACACCGCCCCGTCCTCCTCCATCCCTACACCACACATCTGTACCAACACCGCCCCGTCCTCCTCCATCCCTACACCGTACATCTGTACCAACACCGCCCCGTCCTCCTCCATCTCTACACCGTACATCTGTACCAGCACCGCCCCATCCTCCTCCATCCCTACACCATACATCTGTACCAACACCGCCCCGTCCTCCTCCATCTCTACACCGTACATCTGTACCAACACCACCCCGTCCTCCTCCATCTCTACACCGTACATCTGTACCAACACCGCCCCGTCCTTCTCCATCTCTACACCGTACATCTGTACCAACACCGCCCCGTCCTCCTCCATCTCTACACCACACATCTGTACCAGCACCGCCCCGTCCTCCTCCATCTCTACACCACACATCTGTACCAACACCACCCCGTCCTCCTCCACCTCTACACCACACATCTGTCCCAGCATCGCCCCATCCTCCTCCATCTCTACACCACACATCTGTCCCAGCATCGCCCCATCCTCCTCCATCTCTACACCACACATCTGTCCCAGCATCGCCCCATCCTCCTCCATCTCTACACCACACATCTGTACCAGCACCGCCCCGTCCTCCTCCATCTCTACACCACACATCTGTACCAACACCGCCCCGTCCTCCTCCATCTCTACACCACACATCTGTACCAACACCACCCCGTCCTCCTCCATCTCTACACCACACATCTGTACCAGCACCGCCCCGACCTCCTCCATCTCTACACCGTACATCTGTACCAACACCGCCCCATCCTCCTCCATCCCTACACCGTACATCTGTACCAACACCGCCCCATCCTCCTCCATCTCTACACCGGACATCTGTACCAACACCGCCCCGTCCTCCTCCATCTCTACACCAGACATCTGTCCCAGCATCGCCCCGTCCTCCTCCATCCCTACACCACACATCTGTCCCAGCACCGCCCCGTCCTCCATCTCTACACCACACATCTGTACCAACACTGCCCCATCCTCCTCCATCCCTACACCACACATCTGTCCCAGCACCGCCCCGTCCTCCTCCATCTCTACACCGGACATCTGTACCAACACCGCCCCATCCTCCTCCATCTCTACACCACACATCTGTCCCAGCATCGCCCCTTCCTCCTCCATCCCTACACCACACATCTGTCCCAGCACCGCCCCGTCCTCCTCCATCTCTACACCGGACATCTGTACCAACACCGCCCCATCCTCCTCCATCTCTACACCGGACATCTGTCCCAGCACCTCCCCGTCCTCCTCCATCTCTACACCACACATCTGTACCAACACCGCCCTGTCCTCCTCCATCCCTACACCACACATCTGTCCCAGCATCGCCCCATCCTCCTCCATCTCTACACCACACATCTGTCCCAGCATCGCCCCATCCTCCTCCATCCCTACACCACACATCTGTCCCAGCATCGCCCCATCCTCCTCCATCTCTACACCACACATCTGTCCCAGCATCGCCCCGTCCTCCTCCATCCCTACACCACACATCTGTCCCAGCACCGCCCGTCCTCCTCCATCCCTACACCGGACATCTGTACCAACACCGCCCCATCCTCCTCCATCTCTACACCGGACATCTGTACCAACACCGCCCCATCCTCCTCCATCTCTACACCGGACATCTCTCCTGGCACCGCCCCGTCCTCCTCCATCCCTACACCACACATCTGTCCCAGCACCGCCCGTCCTCCTCCATCCCTACACCGGACATCTCTCCCAGCACCGCCCCATCCTCCTCCATCTCTACACCACACATCTGTACCAACACCACCCCATCCTCCTCCATCCCTACACCGGACATCTGTACCGGCACCACCCAGTCCTCCTCCATCCCTACACCACACATCTGTACCAACACCGCCCCATCCTCCTCCATCCCTACACCACACATCTGTACCAACACCGCCCCATCCTCCTCCATCCCTACACCACACATCTGTACCAACACCGCCCCATCCTCCTCCATCCCTACACCGGACATCTGTACCAACACCGCCCCGTCCTCCTCCATCCCTACACCACACATCTGTCCCAGCATCGCTCCGTCCTCCTCCATCCCTACACCACACATCTGTACCAGCACCGCCCCGTCCTCCTCCATCTCTACACCACACATCTGTACCAACACTGCCCCATCCTCCTCTATCCCCACACCACACATCTGTCCCAGCACCGCCCCATCCTCCTCCATCCCTACACCGTACATCTGTACCAACACCGCCCCATCCTCCTCCATCTCTACACCGGACTTCTGTACCAACACCGCCCCATCCTCCTCCATTTCTACACCACACATCTGTCCCAGCACCGCCCCGTCCTCCTCCATCTCTACACCGGACATCTGTACCAACACCGCCCCATCCTCCTCCATCTCTACACCGGACATCTGTACCAACACCGACCCATCCTCCTCCATCCCTACACCGGACATCTGTCCCAGCACCGCCCGTCCTCCTCCATCCCTACACCGGACATCTGTACCAACACCGCCCCGTCCTCCTCCATCCCTACACCGGACATCTGTACCAACATCGCCCCATCCTCCTCCATTTCTACACCGGACATCTGTACCAACACCGCCCCATCCTCCTCCATCTCTACACCGGACATCTCTCCTGGCACCGCCCCGTCCTTCTCCATCCCTACACCACACATCTGTCCCAGCACCGCCCGTCCTCCTCCATCCCTACACCGGACATCTCTCCCAGCACCGCCCCATCCTCCTCCATCTCTACACCGGACATCTGTACCAACACCGCCCCATCCTCCTCCATCCCTACACCACACATCTGTCCCAGCATCGCCCCGTCCTCCTCCATCCCTACACCGGACATCTGTACCAACACCGCCCCATCCTCCTCCATTTCTACACCGGACATCTGTACCAACACCGCCCCATCCTCCTCCATCCCTACACCACACATCTCTCCTGGCACCGCCCCGTCCTCCTCCATCCCTACACTGGACATCTCTCCCAGCACCGCCCCATCCTCCTCCATCCCTACACCACACATCTGTACCAACACCGCCCCATCCTCCTCCATCCCTACACCGGACATCTGTACCGGCACCCCCCCGTCCTCCTCCATCCCTACACCGGACATCTCTCCCAGCACCGCCCCATCCTCCTCCATCCCTACACCACACATCTGTACCAACACCGCCCCGTCCTCCTCCATCTCTACACCGGACATCTGTACCAACACCGCCCCGTCCTCCTCCATCCCTACACCGGACATCTGTACCGGCACCACCCCGTCCTCCTCCATCCCTACACCGGACATCTCTCCCAGCACCGCCCCGTCCTCCTCCATCCCTACACCACACATCTGTACCAACACCGCCCCGTCCTCCTCCATCCCTACACCACACATCTGTACCAACACCGCCCCATCCTCCTCCATCCCTACACCACACATCTGTACCAACACCGCCCCGTCCTCCTCCATCCCTACACCACACATCTGTACCAACACCGCCCCATCCTCCTCCATCCCTACACCACACATCTGTACCAACACCGCCCCGTCCTCCTCCATCTCTACACCACACATCTGTCCCAGCACCGCCCCGACCTCCTCCATCTCTACACCGGACATCTCTCCCAGCACCGCCCCATCCTCCTCCATCCCTACACCGGACATCTGTACCGGCACCGCCCCGTCGTCCTCCATCCCTACACCATACATCTGTCCCAGCATTGCCCCGTCCTCCTCTCAGAACAGATTAGTCATTGGGTGAACAGTTACTGAGAACATATACACTGGGGATGGTGGGTCGGAGAGGGGGTCACATTTATACACGGTTCTACACATTACCACAAAGCAGAATCCTATTCCCATCATCTTCATTGTCCTCTCTAGGCTGTGACCATGAAGACCTCTCCTCTCCACCAGCTGCTGAGAAATGACATCACCAACCCCAACCAGAGACCCTGTGAGACGAGAGCCATGTTAGGGGTCTGCAGCGTATGGTGGGAAAGCTATTACATGGTTCCTCCTCTCTTACATGTGATGCTTGGAGTAGTCCTTCTCCATTGTAGTCTATGGATGGGTAGGAGAATGGATGGACGTTGGTGGATCACTGGTGAGCGGTGGGCTCTGGCTTATCATCTGCTGACATCTAGGGGTGATCAGGGCTAGAGCAGGGTCCTCTGCTGACATCTAGGGGTGATCAGGGCTAGAGCAGGGTCCTCTGCTGACATCTAGGGGTGATCAGGGGGAGTGCAGGGTCCTCTGCTGACATCTAGGGGTGATCAGGGGGAGTGCAGGGTCCTCTGCTGACATCTAGGGGTGATCAGGGGGAGTGCAGGGTCCTCTGCTGACATCTAGGGGTGATCAGGGCTAGTGCAGGGTCCTCTGCTGACATCTAGGGGTGATCAGGGCTAGTGCAGGGTCCTCTGCTGACATCTAGGGGTGATCAGGGGGAGTGCAGGGTAGTCTGCTGACAACTAGGGGTGATCAGGGCTAGTGCAGGGTCCTCTGCTGACATCTAGGGGTGATCAGGGGAAGTGCAGGGTCCTCTGCTGACATCTAGGGGTGATCAGAGGGAGTGCAGGGTCCTCTGCTGACATCTAGGGGTGATCAGGGGAAGTGCAGGGTCCTCTGCTGACATCTAGGGGTGATCAGAGGGAGTGCAGGGTCCTCTGCTGACAACTAGGGGTGATCAGGGCTAGAGCAGGGTCCTCTGCTGACAACTAGGGGTGATCAGGGCTAGAGCAGGGTCCTCTGCTGACATCTAGGGGTGATCAGGGCTAGTGCAGGGTCCTCTGCTGACATCTAGGGGTGATCAGGGGGAGTGCAGGGTCCTCTGCTGACAACTAGGGGTGATCAGGGCTAGTGCAGGGTCCTCTGCTGACATCTAGGGGTGATCAGGGGAAGTGCAGGGTCCTCTGCTGACATCTAGGGGTCATCAGAGGGAGTGCAGGGTCCTCTGCTGACAACTAGGGGTGATCAGGGCTAGTGCAGGGTCCTCTGCTGACATCTAGGGGTGATCAGGGCTAGTGCAGGGTCCTCTGCTGACATCTAGGGGTGATCAGGGCTAGTGCAGGGTCCTCTGCTGACATCTAGGGGTGATCAGGGCTAGTGCAGGGTCCTCTGCTGACATCTAGGGGTGATCAGGGGGAGCGCAGGGTCCTCTGCTGACATCTAGGGGTGATCAGAGGGAGTGCAGGGTCCTCTGCTGACATCTAGGGGTGATCAGAGGGAGTGCAGGGTCCTCTGCTGACATCTAGGGGTGATCAGAGGGAGGGCAGGGTCCTCTGCTGACATCTAGGGGTGATCAGAGGGAGTGCAGGGTCCTCTGCTGACATCTAGGGGTGATCAGAGGGAGCGCAGGGTCCTCTGCTGACATCTAGGGGTGATCAGAGGGAGTGCAGGGTCCTCTGCTGACATCTAGGGGTGATCAGAGGGAGTGCAGCTCTTCAAATAATTTGCAGATCCCTTCAGGCTATTATCCCCTGTTATCAACCATCTCAGATGTAAGAGAGAAAGCCTCGACCATATCAGTATATGACTGAGGGCTGGTGCTCCCTGTTATCAGCCACCTGTCAGTACAGAGAATTCTGGGAGTGTCCCGAGTCACATGATATGACTATGCTGGATGCCACTCACCGGCTGTGATGATCTGCACCTTCCAGGGGTGGATTGAGAGCAACCGCTGATAACTGCGCCACAGGGCGGCCATGATACCTGCACATAAAGAGACTGAGGTCACTGTATATACCGTATACCACACAGTTACATGAGGTCCCTATATACCGTACACTTCTCTGTAAATACCATATACCACACTGTATACACTCCATACCTCCCTGTATATACACTGTACACCTCCCTGTATATACACTGTATACCTCCCTGTATATACACTGTACACCTCCCTGTATATACACTGTACACCTCCCTGTATATACACTGTACACCTCCCTGTATATATACACTGTACACCTCCCTGTATATATACACTGTACACCTCCCTGTATATACTGTACACCTCCCTGTATACACTGTACACCTCCCTGTACATATACTGTACACCTCCCTGTATATATACTGTACACCTCCCTGTATATACTGTATACCTCCCTGTATATATACTGTATACCTCCCTGTATATACACTGTACACCTCCCTGTATATACACTGTACACCTCCCTGTATATATACTGTATACCTCCCTGTATATACTGTATACCTCCCTGTATATATACTGTATACCTCCCTGTATATATACTGTACACCTCCCTGTATATATACTGTACACCTCCCTGTATATACACTGTACACCTCCCTGTATATATACTGTACACCTTCCTGTATATACTGTATACCTCCCTGTATATACACTGTATACCTCCCTGTATATACACTGTATACCTCCCTGTATATATACTGTATACCTCCCTGTATATATACTGTATACCTCCCTGTATATATACTGTACACCTCCCTGTATATACACTGTACACCTCCCTGTATACACTGTACACCTCCCTGTATATATACTGTACACCTCCCTGTATATATACTGTACACCTCCCTGTATATATACTGTACACCTCCCTGTATATATACTGTATACCTCCCTGTATATATACTGTATACCTCCCTGTATATATACTGTATACCTCCCTGTATACACTGTATACCTCCCTGTATATATACTGTACACCTCCCTGTATATACACTGTATACCTCCCTGTATATATACACTGTACACCTCCCTGTATATATACTGTACACCTCCCTGTATATACACTGTACACCTCCCTGTATATACACTGTACACCTCCCTGTATATACACTGTACACCTCCCTGTATATATACACTGTACACCTCCCTGTATATATACACTGTACACCTCCCTGTATATATACTGTACACCTCCCTGTATATATACTGTATACCTCCCTGTATATATACTGTATACCTCCCTGTATATACTGTACACCTCCCTGTATACACTGTATACCTCCCTGTATATATACTGTACACCTCCCTGTATATACACTGTACACCTCCCTGTATATACACTGTATACCTCCCTGTATATATACTGTACACCTCCCTGTATATACTGTACACCTCCCTGTATATATACTGTATACCTCCCTGTATATACACTGTATACCTCCCTGTATATATACACTGTATACCTCCCTGTATATACACTGTACACCTCCCTGTATATACACTGTACACCTCCCTGTATATACACTGTACACCTCCCTGTATATACACTGTACACCTCCCTGTATATACACTGTACACCTCCCTGTATATACACTGTATACCTCCCTGTATATATACTGTACACCTCCCTGTATATATACTGTACACCTCCCTGTATATACACTGTACACCTCCCTGTATATACACTGTATACCTCCCTGTATATATACTGTACACCTCCCTGTATATATACTGTACACCTCCCTGTATATATACTGTACACCTCCCTGTATATATACTGTACACCTCCCTGTATATACACTGTACACCTCCCTGTATATATACTGTACACCTCCCTGTATATATACTGTACACCTCCCTGTATATACACTGTACACCTCCCTGTATATACTGTACACCTCCCTGTATATACACTGTACACCTCCCTGTATATACACTGTACACCTCCCTGTATATATACTGTATACCTCCCTGTATATACACTGTACACCTCCCTGTATATACACTGTACACCTCCCTGTATATACACTGTACACCTCCCTGTATATACACTGTAATCCTCCCTGTATATATACTGTACACCTCCCTGTATATACACTGTACACCTCCCTGTATATACTGTATACCACACAGCCCCAGGACATGGCAGTCACCACCACCCATTATATCATGTACACAGTATATACACACATACTTACATACAGTTACCGCTATGGGGGAGATGATGGATTACTTACAATGTGTCACTCATTAAGGACAGACAGGAAGTGATGTCACGGGGAGCCGAGCATGCTGGGATGTGTAGTCTATTCCCTGCTGCTTCCTCTGAAAGGAAATCATGTGACACAGAGGAGGGCGGAGCCTGTGACTGCAGGACCTGTGTGTATAGTGTTGTGTGTGGCCCCTGCCATGTTCTTGTCCCCCTGTACTAAGTCACTTTGTATTGGAGCCTCTGGGTGAAGGGAATCTACACTCCACCTGCACTGCTCAATGTCTGCCACTTGGTGTCACTGCCTCCTGTACACTGGATGCAGCTATAGGAGATACATGCTGTAAGGGTTAATTGTAACTGTTTGTGGCTTCTGTGTCAGACACGGTCAGGTGATGCTGCTGTAACCAATCCCTGAGCTGGGTGCCACACACCTCACCCACCTATCACAGGTGAGTATACAGGGCCTTCCAGTGGTTCAGCCAATCACAGGACTGAGTATTTACTAAGGTAGTTGTTGGGGATTGTAGCGAGCTACAGCACACCGTCACCCCCTCGGGTACAGCTACAGCGCACCGTCACCCCCTCGGGTACAGCTACAGCGCACCGTCACCCCCTCGGGTACAGCTACAGCGCACCGTCACCCCCTCGGGTACAGCTACAGCGCACCGTCACCCCCTCGGGTACGGCTACAGCGCACCGTCACCCCCTCGGGTACGGCTACAGCGCACCGTCACCCCCTCGGGTACGGCTACAGCGCACCGTCACCCCCTCGGGTACGGCTACAGCGCACCGTCACCCCCTCGGGTACGGCTACAGCGCACCGTCACCCCCCTCGGGTACGGCTACAGCGCACCGTCACCCCCTCGGGTACGGCTACAGCGCACCGTCACCCCCTCGGGTACGGCTACAGCGCACCGTCACCCCCTCGGGTACGGCTACAGCGCACCGTCACCCCCTCGGGTACGGCTACAGCGCACCGTCACCCCCTCGGGTACGGCTACAGCGCACCGTCACCGCCTCGGGTACAGCTACAGCGCACCGTCACCGCCTCGGGTACAGCTACAGCGCACCATCACCCTCTCGGGTACAGCTACAGCGCACCGTCACCCCCTCGGGTACAGCTACAGCGCACCGTCACCCCCTCGGGTACAGCTACAGCACACCGTCACCACCTCAGGTAGGGCTACAGCGCACCGTCACCACCTCAGGTACAGCTACAGCACACTGTCACCACCTCAGGTAGGGCTACAGCGCACCGTCACCACCTCAGGTAGGGCCCGGGAGCTGACAGATTCCCTATAAAGTGACACACCTTGCCTAGGGCTGGAGGTGACCATTACTTCAGTTGTGCTATTCAGGAAGTCTTTCTCGTGTCTGGACTATCCCCAGTGGTGTACAGTGTATATAAAGCCCCGGACTCCATTGATCTTCGCTTGGCCTGCTCGGGTAATCTTGAGGGGTTAGCTGTCCCTGGTTGTATAGGCCCGGGGTCTGTGTTCCCAGTCCTGGCACTCCATGATCTCTACTAGCAATAGGCTGTATTTCTCCTAACCATGACTATGGGTAACTCTCCTACCAAGTCTTCTTCATTCAGGTCACCCTGGTACAGTTCTGGCACCTCTTCAAAGGGTTCTCCAGTGCTACAAAAACATGGCCACTTTCTCCCAGAGACAGCACCACTCTTGTCTCCAGGTCAGGTGCGATTTGCAATTAAAGCGGTAGTGCGGCGCTAAAAAATTATTCACAGAATAACACACATTACAAAGTTATACAACTCTGTAATGTACGTTATGTCTGTGAATCGCCCCGTTCCCCGTGTCCCACCACCCCCACCCGTGTACCCGGAAGTGTTGGTGCATTATACATTACCTGATCCGTGTCGAGGGCCGTCCGCCATTTTGTGCCAAACGTCATCTTCGGACGGACGGCAGAGTCGTTGCCACCGTCCCTGCCCCCCCCCCCCCGCCGCCGCGTCACAACTGTGCTCAGCCGCGATTGGCTGAGCACAGTTATGCTCAGCCAATCGCGGCTGAGCATCGGATGACGCTGCAGAGGGCGGCCGGCATTCGGAACAGTCGGAGCTGTTCGCCAGCCGGCCGAAAAAGAAGTCACTGAATGAAGATCGGAGCCGGTGTCGGCACGTGACAGGTATGTATAGTTTTATACACACTTAAGCCCTCTCTGGAGAGTCAAGCGCACCACACTTCCGGGTACACGGGTGGGGGTGGGGGTGACACGGGGAAGGGGGCCATTCACAGACATAACATACATTACAGAGTTGTATAACTTTGTAATGTGTGTTATTCTGTGAGTAATTCTTTACCGTCACACTACCCCTTTAAGCTTTATTTACTTTAGTGGAACTGAGTTACAAAACCTGCACCAAACTGGAGACGAGAGCGGTGCTGTCTCTGGAAGAAAGTGGTCAGTTTTTTGTAGTGCTGGAGAACCCCTTTAAAGGGGTCATCCACCTTAGAGCTAAAAATGGAATGCTGGCTGCTCTTACTCACCAGTCCCCAGTATTCTGAGCCGTCTCCCGTCTTTCTAGCTACCACCGTTGCTGAGCTACAAGTTTTTCTAAAAGCCAATCTATATCCAAGATGGCGTCGGCCAAGACACTACATTTCCCATCATGCATCTCCCTGATTGGTCTGTTTGTGTTCTCGCCCCCTTAGCTTTCTTTCCTGCCCAATGCTGGACTGTTTTTATCACTGATTTTGCACTGATCACCCCAATATGTATTCCATACTAGCTGATGGTGTGGCAGAGCTGACCCGCACTTGGTGTAGCAGAGCTGACCCGCACTTGGTGTAGCAGAGCTGACCCGCACTTGGTGTAGCAGAGCTGACCCGCACTTGGTGTAGCAGAGCTGACCCGCACTTGGTGTAGCAGAGCTGACCCGCACTTGGTGTAGCAGAGCTGACCCGCACTTGGTGTAGCAGAGCTGACCCGCACTTGGTGTAGCAGAGCTGACCCGCACTTGGTGTAGCAGAGCTGACC
Organism: Dendropsophus ebraccatus; assembly: GCF_027789765.1. Lineage (NCBI taxonomy): Eukaryota > Metazoa > Chordata > Amphibia > Anura > Hylidae > Dendropsophus > Dendropsophus ebraccatus. The sequence goes on along the minus strand of NC_091459.1, from coordinate 150,855,575 downwards.
CGCACTTGGTGTAGCAGAGCTGACCCGCACTTGGTGTAGCAGAGCTGACCCGCACTTGGTGTAGCAGAGCTGACCCGCACTTGGTGTAGCAGAGCTGACCCGCACTTGGTGTAGCAGAGCTGACCCGCACTTGGTGTAGCAGAGCTGACCCGCACTTGGTGTAGCAGAGCTGACCCGCACTTGGTGTAGCAGAGCTGACCCGCACTTGGTGTAGCAGAGCTGACCCGCACTTGGTGTAGCAGAGCTGACCCGCACTTGGTGTAGCAGAGCTGACCCGCACTTGGTGTAGCAGAGCTGACCCGCACTTGGTGTAGCAGAGCTGACCCGCACTTGGTGTAGCAGAGCTGACCCGCACTTGGTGTAGCAGAGCTGACCCGCACTTGGTGTAGCAGAGCTGACCCGCACTTGGTGTAGCAGAGCTGACCCGCACTTGGTGTAGCAGAGCTGACCCGCACTTGGTGTAGCAGAGCTGACCCGCACTTGGTGTAGCAGAGCTGACCCGCACTTGGTGTAGCAGAGCTGACCCGCACTTGGTGTAGCAGAGCTGACCCGCACTTGGTGTAGCAGAGCTGACCCGCACTTGGTGTAGCAGAGCTGACCCGCACTTGGTGTAGCAGAGCTGACCCGCACTTGGTGTAGCAGAGCTGACCCGCACTTGGTGTAGCAGAGCTGACCCGCACTTGGTGTAGCAGAGCTGACCCGCACTTGGTGTAGCAGTGCTGACCCGCACTTGGTGTAGCAGAGCTGACCCGCACTTGGTGTAGCAGAGCTGACCCGCACTTGGTGTAGCAGAGCTGACCCGCACTTGGTGTAGCAGAGCTGACCCGCACTTGGTGTAGCAGAGCTGACCCGCACTTGGTGTAGCAGAGCTGACCCGCACTTGGTGTAGCTATGTGCTGCTTAACGGGCATTTTTTTACTGAAGGTGGGGGGGGGTGTAGTGTAGGTTTAAATCTCTGCTTGCTGACTGTGAATTTAAACATTCCAGTTCCATCCAGACTCTAAGAACATCCATAACTCTTACACTATACAGAGCTGTGACACACAGACAGGTACATATGCTGCACTCACTGACAGCAAGCAGAGACAGCACTATACAGCTGCACTCACTGACAGCAAGCAGAGATAGCACTATAACTACTCATATTATAGAGACCTAGGCTCAGGGACATATGTAAGTCTATGGAAGCAGCACAGGTGCATGGAGATGATGCAGATGATGTCATCAATAGACAGCTAACCCTGCCCCCAGAGAGGAGATCACATGTCTGCAAAGGAAGAGTGGAAGAGGGAGCAGCGTGTTGTCAGAGAGGACAAAAAGAAAATAAGTTTAGACATCCAGAGCGGGTAACTATAAGAAAAAAAACAGGGAAAGGTGCAAGATGGGTTATACCTGTATATTACACATAGGGTGGGATTGGAAAGAGGGATGGCTTAGGGGCCTATTCCACAGAGCGATAATCGGCTGAATTTTGCCGATTATCGCTCCGTGGAATAGAGAGAACGATCAGCTGATGATTGTGTCATCGGCTGATCGTTCATTTAGGTTCAGACCTAAAATCATCGGTCGCCACCAGCGCATCGTTACGGTACAATAGCGGTGCGCGGCGGCGACCGACGATTTCAGCAGCATCATACATTACCTGTCCGGGCTGCAGGTCTTCTTCCTCCTGGTCCTGCGCTGCAGCAGCTTCGGAGCGGGGCTGTCTAAACTGAAAGACCGTTTAGCCAATCACTGTCCGGAACCGCCGCATCGCGGGACCGGGAGGAAGAAGGAGAACACCTGCAGCCCGGACAGGTAATGTTTGAAACAAGGGCTGCAAGGACATCAGTAACGATGTCCCTGCAGCCCTCGCTTAAAAGATCGGGGCCGTGTGATAGGCCCAGGAAACGAACGGCGATCTAGCAGATCAGCGCTCATTTACATTGTTGATTGGGCCCTCCTCGATGAGGAGATATATACACACTCATACAGGTGGATAATAAGTATATAATACACTGCTGTATACCTACACAGAATGGGGGGATATATACACACTCATACAGGAGGATAATAAGTATATAATACACTGCTGTATACCTACACAGAATGGGGGGATATATACACACTCATACAGGAGGATAATAAGTATATAATACACTGCTGTATACCTACACAGAATGGGGGGATATATACACACTCATACAGGAGGATAATAAGTATATAATACACTGCTGTATACCTACACAGAATGGATATATATACACACTCATACAGGAGGAGGATAATAAGTATATAATACACTGCTGTATACCTACACAGAATGGAGATATATACACACTCATACAGGAGGATAATAAGTATATAATACACTGCTGTATACCTACACAGAATGGGGGGATATATACACACTCATACAGGAGGATAATAAGTATATAATACACTGCTGTATACCTACACAGATTGGGGGGATATATACACATACAGGAGGATAATAAGTATATAATACACTGCTGTATACCTACACAGAATGGGGAAATATATACAAACTCATACAGGAGGAGAATAATAAGTATATAATACACTGCTGTATACCTACACAGAATGGATATATATACACACTCACACAGGAGGATAATAAGTATATAATACACTGCTGTATACCTACACAGAATGGGGAGATATATACACACTCATATAGGAGGAGGATAATAAGTATATAATACACTGCTGTATACTACACATAATGGGGAGATATATACAAACTCATACAGGAGGATAATAAGTATATAATACACTGCTGTATACTACACATAATGGAGATATATACACACTCATACAGGGGGATAATAAGTATATAATACACTGCTGTATACCTACACAGAATGGGGAGATATATACACACTCATACAGGAGGATAATAAGTATATAATACACTGCTGTATACCTACACAGAATGGGGAGATATATACACACTCATACAGGAGGATAATAAGTATATAATACACTGCTGTATACCTACACAGAATGGGGGGATATATACACACTCATACAGGAGGATAATAAGTATATAATACACTGCTGTATACCTACACAGATTGGGGGGATATATACACATACAGGAGGATAATAAGTATATAATACACTGCTGTATACCTACACAGAATGGGAGATATATATACACTCATACAGGGGGATAATAAGTATATAATACACTGCTGTATACCTACACAGAATGGAGAGGGGGGGGGGGCGATAATATTTCTGGTCAGTAATATCACCTGACAGAATCTATAAAACCAATCACATTGTAGGATTTATACATAATTATTCACCATTTTATTCCATGAAATAAGGATTCGATCACCGACCGACCAGCAGGACTTCTACCTCCCACAGAGCTGTCAGTGTCTCTATAAGAAGCTCCTCCTCCTCCGCCCTCATTACCTGGATTACCTGCACCTGTGTCATCTCATCACCTGTATAATAATCACCTGTCCTCACACTCATCACTAGAGATGAGCAAACTTTTCAAAATGTCATAGTATAAAGTATCTATATGATATGGGGGTAGTGGATTTGGCTGAATTTAGGGCTCTACATGTCAGTAACATCGTTATCTTTTCAATATCTCAAAGTAAATTTTTTTTTTAGACTTCAATATTCACCATTACAGGGTCTATGGGGGAAACTCACCATTACAGGGTCTATGGGGGAAACTCACCATTACAGGGTCTATGGGGGAAACTCACCATTACAGGGTCTATGGGGGAAACTCACCATTACAGGGTCTATGGGGGAAACTCACCATTACAGGGTCTATGGGGGAAACTCACCATTACAGGGTCTATGCAGGAAACTCACCATTACAGGGTCTATGCAGGAAACTCACCATTAGGGTGCCTTCACACCTACCGGATCCACAGCGGATCTCACTTCTGCGGATTCGAAGCGAGAACCGCTGCGGATCCGGTATCAATTCAACCCTATGATAGCACATATTCGCAGCGGGATTGACATCCCGCTGTGAATATGCGCTTTAACTCCCTGGTGCCCGCATCCCCGGCGCATCCCCCCCATCCCGGCCACATCCCCCCATCAGCTCACCCCCAGCCCGCCGGGGGTGGAGCGGGACCGGAGCCGGCAGCCTCACTGCAGCCGCGCCGCCGAGCAGGTACTGTATGCTCTCGGCAGCACGGCTGCAGTGAGGCTGCCGGCTCCGGTCCCGCTCAGAGATGGGCTGATGTGGCCGGGATGGGGGGATGTGCCGGGGATGGGGGGATGCGATGGTGGGGCTGCGGGCACCAGGGAGTTAAAGCACATATTCACAGCGCTGCGAATATGTGCTATCATAGGGGTGAATTGATACCGGATCCGCAGTGGTTCTCGCTTCGAATCCGCAGAAGTGAGATCCGCTGTGGATCCGGTAGGTGTGAAGGCACCCTTACAGGGTCTATGCAGGAAACTCACCATTACAGGGTCTATGCAGGAAACTCACCATTACAGGTTCTATGCAGGAAACTCACCATTACAGGGTCTATGCAGGAAACTCACCATTACAGGGTCTATGCAGGAAACTCACCATTACAGGGTCTATGCAGGAAACTAACCATTACAGGGTCTATGCAGGAAACTCACCATTACAGGGTCTATGCAGGAAACTCACCATTACAGGGTCTATGCAGGAAAATCACCATTACAGGGTCTATTCAGGAAACTCACCATTACAGGGTCTATGCAGGAAACTCACCATTACAGGGTCTATGCAGGAAACTCACCATTACAGGGTCTATGCAGGAAACTCACCATTACAGGGTCTATGCAGGAAACTCACCATTACAGGGTCTATGCAGGAAAATCACCATTACAGGGTCTATTCAGGAAACTCACCATTACAGGGTCTATGCAGGAAACTCACCATTACAGGGTCTATGCAGGAAAATCACCATTACAGGGTCTATGCAGGAAAAAGGTCACAAATGCAGTGAAGGAGCAGCAGTAGTCATTGGAGGCCAGTACAGGAGTAGCAGTAGTCAACATGGAGGCAAGAGCAGGCACAGCAGTAGTCAACATGGATGCCAGTGAAGGCCCAGCAGTAGCAAACATGGAGGCCAGTACAGGAGCGGCAGTAGTCAATATGGAGGCCAGTGAAGGCCCAGCAGTAGCCAACATGGAGGCCATTACAGGAGCGGCAGTAGTCAACATGGAGGCCAGTGAAGGCCCAGCAGTAGTCAACATGGAGGCCAGTACAGGAGTGACAGTAGCCAACATGGAGGCCAGGGCAGGAGCGGCAGTAGTCAACATGGAGGCCAGCGAAGACCCAGCAGTAGCCAATATGGAGGCCAGGGCAGGAGTGGCAGTAGTCAACATGGAGGCCAGTGAAGACCCAGCAGTAGCCAATATGCAGGTCAGGGCAGGAGTGGCAGTGGCCAACATGGAAGCCAGGGCAGGAGCAGCAGTAGTCAACATAGAGGCCAGTGAAGGCCCAGCAGTAGCCAATATGCAGGTCAGGGCAGGAGTGGCAGTGGCCAACATGGAAGCCAGGGCAGGAGCAGCAGTAGTCAATATAGAGGCCAGTACAGGAGCGGCAGTAGTCAACATAGAGGCCAGTGAAGGCCCAGCAGTAGTCAACATGGAGGCCAGGGCAGGAGCGTCAGTAGCCAACATGGAGGCCAGTGCAGGAGTAGCAGTTGTAATGGGGTGACATGAGCAGCGGAAGCAGAATAATGAGGTCCATGGACAGACGAGAGGCAGCAGGGCAGCAGGAATGGTGGAATGACCAGTAAGGTCTAGTTCACATACAGGCCATAATAGAAGCAGATAAGGTTCTACATCTTGGTGACAACAGGACCAAATCCTACTCTGTGGTATCAGGATCAGGTGTCACAAAGTCCTTATCTATTGTTACGCCTGGAGTAGTGGATCCACTGGACCGTCACTAGCGATGGCACTAACCTCACCAGGGAGCGGAGTCTAAGGGGCCGCTGGTTTTCACCAGAGCCCGCCGCAAGGCGGGACGGACTTGCTGCGGCAGGCGACCCCCAGGTCGCTACCCCTGGCTTGGTTGCTAGTGACGGCAGGCGAGGCGTGGCAGGAGCAGTAGGCAGGAGATAGTGCCGGCAGAGGACTGTAGACGTGACCGCCGGTGGCGGACAGGACTCAGGAACCCAGGTGCCCTAGGAGGCGGGGACGCGCGCGCCGGCCGGCACAGACGGAGACAGGAGCGGGGCGAGGTAAGGCGCCCCCCGGGGCCGAACATGTAGCAGCGCCGGGTCCCTGCACAAGGACCCCGGCAGCTGCATGGGGCAGAGGGAGGTCGCGGCGGCGGCCCGGAGCATGGGACGCCGCCGCGGCCGTGACATCTATCCATGTGGCGTTCATTTTGATGAAAGTCAGACGCTTGAGGTGTGCCGCCATGTCCTGCTGCTGTGCGGGTACTCCTGTTACCCCGGCCTGTGGCTGCATGAAAGCGTGCATCATGGACATCAGGCTGAGACTGGTGCTGCTGCTCATGCCACCCAAGCTGCTAGAGGATGTGGAGGAGGCAGCGCTGCTGGTGTGGCCCTGGTGGGAATGGTGTGAATGAGAGTGTTGTGTTCCAAAGGCTGCAACTAACTGTGCACCCAGCTCCTCTCTATAATAATTCATTTTTTCCTCCCGTGAAGGGTGAATGAATTCACACAGCTTGTTGCGATACCGTGGGTCCAGTAGTGTGGCCAGCCAGAACTCGTCCCGTTGACGAATCCTTTGCAAGCGTGGGTCGGCCCGAAAGCATATCAACATGCGCTTAGCCATTTCCACCAGGGAGTGGGAAGGAGACCCCGCCTCCCTCTCCACGGCATACTGCCAATGGGTACTGCCTCCATCCTCCTCATAGCCCTGCATATCCTCCTCTGGCCCCCCTCTGGTCTGGCAGGAAGGCTCATCTCCTTCTCCTCCACCCATCTCCCCTAAGAGTTCCTGTGCATTCAGGTCCTCCTCCTCCTCAACTTCCTGTCCCTCCTCTTCCGCCAAGCCTTCCTCCAGCGACCCAGGCTGTGACAGTGGCAAGACCTCTTCCCCCTCGCCACTGAGTCGCATCAGCATCAGCTCCAGTACATGAAGCATGGGTATGATGGCGCTCAGTCCTGTGTCTTGCCCACTGACCAGAAAAGGTGGCCTCCTCAAAGGGTCGTAACAAGCGGCTGGTGTCACGCATGAGCTGCCACTGGCTGAGCTCCAGGTTACACGGGAGTCGCCGTGTCCGCCTGCATCAAGAGTAAATCAGTCAAGGCCTTCCTCTGCTCATAGAGCCGGTCCAGCATGTGGAGGGTGGCTACATCGCAAATGAGACGATGGTTGGGAAGACCATTCCTCCGCTGCAGGTCGAGGAGGATGTGGTGAGAGCGACTTGAATGGCTGAAATGGTTACACAGCTTTCGAGCCATTGACAGCACAGTCTGTAAATGGGATGAAGACTTTAGAAAGTGTGTAACTATTAGGTTTAAAACATGTGCCATACACGGGGCGTGCCTCATGGCTCTTTGACACAGCGCAGAGAGAATTTTGCTCCCAATGTCACTCACCCCCGTGCCAACTTTAAGATGGCGTGGAGTCAGCCACGAGAGGATTTCCGTCTCGCGCAGGCGGTGCAGCTCTTCACCTGTGTGTCTCCTTTCACCCAGGCAGGCTAGATGCAGCACAGCGTGACACCTCCGTGCTACACCCAAGTGGTACAAGGGAGGAACACTGGTGGTTGAGGAGGTTTTGGACCTACTTGAGGAGGACCGCGACACAGGAACCCTGCTGTGACAACAGGGTGGTGTCATCGCCCTTCCCTAACCAAGTTGCTGGGGTTCCGCCGGCCATATTACATTTACCCACTGAGCAGTAATGGACATATACTGCCCTTGCCCGTAATTACAGCTCCAGATGTCTGTGGTTAAATATACATGTCTGCTCACTGAATGGCTCAGCGAGTCAGCAACCTTTTCACGAACATAGCTATACATGGCCGGGATAGCTGTGTTGGAAAAGTAGTGTCGACTCGGCACCTTCCACCGTGGCTCCGCACACGACATCAGTTCACGGAAAGGTGCCAAGTCGACAACTTTAAACGGCAGAGCCTGGAGCACCAGCAACTTGGCCAGGTGGGCGTTCAGCTTGACTGCTGCGGGATTGCTGGGTGCATATGTCTGCCTCCGGTATAGGGACTCCATGATGCCAGGCTGCCTACTGCTAGCAACACAGGGGCCACCAGCCGAAGAAGGGAGTGAAGCCACACTCCCTTCCACAGAGGAGGTCTGACTGTGTGAAAGGCCCCCTCAACTGCTGCTGTTGACCACGGCTCTGCCTGGGCCTGCTGTGACCCACTATCACCCCGTTTCTCCCAGGCGGAAAGTTGGTGGCGCTCAGGGCCGTCTTAACAGTATTATGGGCCCCTGGGCAGAGGTGCGAATTTGCCCCCCCCCCCCAACCGCCACCATCAAATCCCCCACATCTTTGCATATAGTGCCCCCCATAGTAGCCAATCCCCCCATAGTAGCCAATCCCCCCCATATAGTGCCCCCCATAGTAGCCAATCCCCCCATATAGTGCCCCCCATAGTAGCCAGTGCCCACATAGTAGCCAGTGCCCCCCATAGTAGCCAGTGCCCCCCATAGTAGCCAGTGCCCCCCACAGTAGCCAGTGCCCCCATAGTAGCCAGTGCCCCCATAGTAGCCAGTGCCCTCCACAGTAGCCAGTGCCCCCATAGTAGCCAGTGCCCCCATAGTAGCCAGTGTCCCCCATAGTAGCCAGTGCCCCCCATAGTAGTCAGTGCCCCCCATAGTAGCCAGTGCCCCCATAGTAGCCAGTGCCCCGATAGTAGCCAGTGCCCCCTACAGTAGCCAGTGCCCCCATAGTAGCCAGTGCCCCCCATAGTAGTCAGTGCCCCTCATAGTAGTCAGTGCCCCCCATAGTAGCCAGTGCCCCCCATAGTAGCCAGTGCCCCCACAATAGCCAGTGCCCCCCACAGTAGCCAGTGCCCCCCATAGTAGCCAGTGCCCCCACAATAGCCAGTGCCCCCCATAGTAGCCAGTGTCCCCCATAGTAGCCAGTCCCCCCCCATAGTAGCCAGTGCCCCCCATAGTAGCCAGTGCCCCCATAGTAGCCAGTGCCCCGATAGTAGCCAGTGCCCCCTACAGTAGCCAGTGCCCCCATAGTAGCCAGTGTCCCCCATAGTAGCCAGTGTCCCCCATAGTAGCCAGTGCCCCCCATAGTAGCCAGTGCCCCCATCGTAGCCAGTGCCCCCATAGTAGCCAGTGCCCCCATAGTAGCCAGTGCCCCCCAAAACAACAAACCAGTTACTCACCTGTCCGCCGGCCCCAGCAGCTCCTCTCCCGTCAGCACGCACTCCCGACATCCTCCGGCACAGGCAGCGGGGTACAGAGAGACTGCCTGTGCCGGAAGTGACCTGCTGCATGACACATCCAGGACACAGGCAGCGTCTCTGTACCCCGCTGCCTGTGCCGGAGGATGTCGGGAGTGTGCGCTGCCGGGAGAGGAGCTGCTGGGGCCGGCGGACGGGTGAGTTCCTGGACTGCCCGCCCCTTCTATCGCCGCTTAGCTGAGCCTATCAGAAGCCCAGGAAAGTGCTGCTCATTGCACTTTCATGGGCTTCTGATCGGCTGTCAGCTGAGAAGCGATAGAAGGGGCGGGCGGAGGGGGTGGCTCAGGGCCGCTCACTATGCATATGCATAGTGAGCGGCAATAGAGGGGGCGGGTGGGACGGCTTCCTTGCGGTGCTCAGCACTGCTTGGGAGCCGTCTTTGCTTTATAGGACGCACTTAGTTTTATAAGTGCGTCTTATAAAGCTAAAAATACAGGTCACAGAGGGCAGGCGCCCCCTAGGACGCAAGGGCCCCCGGGCAGCCGCCTACCCTGCCCAATGGATAAGACGGCCCTGGTGGCGCTTCATATGGGCAGCCATGGCGCTGGTGCCAGGATGGCAACTCCTGCCTCTTTAATGCGCCTGTCGCACAGGTGACAGATGACCACATAGGTATCCTCCGGGCCCTTTTTTAAAAACTGCCACACAGGTGAGGTGTAGAGTCTAGTACCGACAGGCTGCGAGGATGGGCGGGCGCTGCCGATACTAGGATCTGCAGTGGAGGAGGGTTCCCCAGTGGTCATCTGCTTCTCCTGGCTAGGCTTCCGACTTGTTAGTTGACTACTGCTGCCTGTCTGCTTTTTACTTGTGGCGGGCCTGCTGGCGGACGGATTCCCGGTTGACAAATCCATCGAATAAGCCAAATCCTGCCGTGGATCCCATCAAACATCCGATGTAGCATCATCCTGTTCCAGAATGATGCTATCATCCTCATCAGGCTCCTGCCCAGCCCTCTCTCGTCTACTGCCTACTGCTCTCCTGCCAGGCCTAACATGGGCCTGCTCTGATATCGCCTCCAACACAGCTATGCAGGGCCGGCTCCAGGTTTTGGTGGGCCCTTGGGCGACATAGCCTCAGCGGGCCCCTTTGTATAGTAAATCATGTGGCATCACTGTTAGAGGGTCTCTATCTCTGCATTCTGTGTAGGTATACAACTGTGTATTATACACTGATTATCCCCCTGTATGTGTGTGTATATATCTCTCCATTCTGTGTAGGTATACAGCAGTGTATTATATACTTATTATCCTCCTATATGAGTGTATATATATCCCCATTCTGTGTAGGTATACAGCAGTGTATTATATACTTATTATCCTCCTGTATAAGTGTGTATACACTCACCGGCCACTTTATTAGGTACACCTGTCCAACTGCACGTTACCACTTAATTTCTAATCAGCCAATCACATGGCGGCAACTACGTGCATTTAGGCATGTAGACATGGTCAAGACAATCTCCTGCAGTTCAAACCGAGCATCAGTATGGGGAAGAAAGGTGATTTGAGGCCTTTGAATGTGGCATGGTTGTTGGTGCCAAAAGGGCTGGTCTGAGTATTTCAGAAACTGCTGATCTACTGGGATTTTCACGCACAACCATCTCTAGGGTTTACAGAGAATGGTCCGAAAAAGAAAAACCATCCAGTGAGCGGCCGTTCTGTGGGCGGAAATGCCTTGTTGATGCCAGAGGTCAGAGGAGAATGGGCAGACTGGTTCCAGCTGATAGAAAGGCAACAAGCTCATCGAATTTGGACAGTAGAAGATTGGAAAAACGTTGCCTGGTCTGATGAGTCTCGATTTCTGCTGCGACATTCGGATGGTAGGGTCAGAATTTGGTGTCAACAACATGAAAGCATGGATCCATCCTGCCTTGTATCAACGGTTCAGGCTGGTGGTGGTGGTGTCATGGTGTGGGGAATATTTTCTTGGCACTCTTTGGGCCCCTTGGTACCAATTGAGCATGGTTGCAACGCCACAGCCTACCTGAGTATTGTTGCTGACCATGTCCATCCCTTTATGACCACAATGGACCCAACATCTGATGGCGACTTTCAGCAGGATAATGCGCCATGTCATAAAGCTAGAATCATCTCAGACTGGTTTCTTGAACATGACAATGAGTTCACTGTACTCCAATGGCCTCCACAGTCACCAGATCTCAATCCAATAGAGCATCTTTGGGATGTGGTGGAATGGGAGATTGGCATCATGGATGTGCAGCCGACAAATCTGCGGAACTGTGTGATGTCATCATGTCACTATGGACCAAAATCTCTGAGGAAGCTTCCAGCACCTTGTTGTATCTATGCCACCAAGAATTGAGGCAGTTCTGAAGGCAAAAGGGGGTCCAACCCGTTACTAGCATGGTGTACCTAATAAAGTGGCCGCTGAGTGTATATCTCTCCATTCTGTGTAGGTATACAGCTGTGTATTATATACTTAATATCCTCCTCCTGTATGAGTGTATATAAATCTCCCCATTCTGTGTAGTATACAGCTGTGTATTATATACTTATTATCCCCCTGTATGAGTGTGTATACAGTATATGTCTCTCCATTCTGTGTAGGTATACAGCAGTGTATTATATACTTATTATCCCCCTGTATGAGTGTGTATATATCCCCCCATTCTGTGTAGGTATACAGCAGTGTATTATATACTTATTATCCCCCTGTATGAGTGTATATATATATATATATATATATATATATATATATATATATATATCCATTGTAGGTACCATATATATATCCTGTGTAGGTGATCAGCAGTGTATTATATACTTATTATAATACACTGCTGATCACCTAAACTAAATGGAGAGATAGATATGTGGGTACAGAAGTTGGATGCTGCCCTACGGAGTCCTGGAAAACATTTTAACAGAAAACACCTGCATACAGACCTGCACACACACACACACACACACACACACACACACAACGACTGCATACAGACTTACACACACACACAACACCTGCATACAGACTTGCACACACACACAACACCTGCATACAGACTTGCACACACACTCAACACCTGCATACAGACTTGCACATACACTCAACACCTGCATACAGACTTGCACATACACACAACACCTGCATACAGACTTGCACATACACACAACACCTGCATACAGACTTGCACATACACACAACACCTGCATACAGACTTGCACATACACACAACACCTGCATACAGACTTGCACACACACACAACACCTGCATACAGACTTGCACACACACTCAACACCTGCATACAGACTTGCACATACACTCAACACCTGCATACAGACTTGCACATACACACAACACCTGCATACAGACTTGCACATACACACAACACCTGCATACAGACTTGCACATACACACAACACCTGCATACAGACTTGCACACATATGCATGTATACTCAGTCACACACACACTCACCTCTGTATCTGGCAGTCCTGTTACACTCACCTCTGTATCTGGCAGTCCTGTTACATCTTCTCCCTCTGTCCTGGGCCGCTGTGGAGGGGTCAGGAGACCCAGGAATACAGGAGGGGGACAGGGAAGCACAGCACAGGCAGCACTGTGAGGAGGCTTCTGGGCCCTGACCTGCTGTTTGTCCTCTACAGGCTGCCGTGCAGTGAGCCCCGCCCCCCTCTTCTCTGGTCCGACACTGAGAGACTGAGGCCTGGAGGAGCCACAAAATGACTTAAGTGGCTCACCAGCGCCCCCCTCATCCCTGCGCCCGGCTCATCCCCCCTCCCCCCACAGCCTCAGGTAATGATGTGTGCGCTCACCACCTGCACACAGTGCGATGAGTGTCAGTGTGTGAGCGCAGTGAGAGGGGAGGGAGAGGGGAAGAAATGGCGTGGGCAAGTGCCAGGGGGCCCCTTGAGGCACTGTGGGCCCCGGCACTTGCCCGAGTACGCCTGGTGCTGACGCCGGCCCTGCAGCTATACCCTGCACTTGATTGTCCCCTGTCTCTTCCTCCACATGCTCATCGTCATCAAAGAGCAGTTCGCTGCTCATAGGCGCCAACAGTTCCCTTGCAGGCAGCGGGTCAAAAGTTAGCGGGATGTTGCTGAGGATGTCAGATGGAGGACGTGGGGGAATTGCTGCGTGCCCGTGCCAAGTCAGGGTCGTGTCCGAGGTACCTAGAGATACCTGGCTGGCTGTCTCACTACTCATCCTTGTGGACGTTGTCACGGCCGTGGCGGCGGCCCGTGCTCCAGTCCGCCGCGACCGCTCTCTGCCCCATGCAGCCGCCGTGGTCCATGTGCCAAGACCCGGCGCTGCTATCAGTTCAGCCCCGGGGGGTGCCTTACCTCGCCCCGCTCCTGTCTCAGTCTGTGCCGGCCGGCGCACGCGTCCCCGTTGTCTCAGATTTAAAGGGCCAGTCCGCCCCTAATTGGAGGTTTGCACCAATCACTCCCTATAAATCCCAGCACGCCCTGTCCCTCGTGTTGGAGCCTCTACATGCTTCCCATAGCGTTTGGCCCAGCTCCCTGTTGTTCCTGACCTCAGTCCTTGTTCCTTGTCCCTGTCCGCCGAACTGGTCCCTAGTTCCTATCCTCTGCCTTACAAGAGTTCCTGTGTACTGTCTGCTTCCTGCGATTACGCCTACAGACCTCTGCCTGCATCTCCTGCCTACTGCTCCTGCCACGCCTCGCCTGCTGTCACTAGCAACCAAGCCAGGGGTAGCGACCTGGGGGTCGCCTGCCGCAGCAAGTCCATCCCGCTTTGCGGCGGACTCTGGTGGAGACCAGCGGCCCCTTACACTCCGCTCCCTGGTGAGGTTAGTGCCATCGCTAGTGACGGTTCAGTGGATCCACGACTCCAGGCGTAACAGTAGGCTCCAACCGTGGATCCCGGCGAGGTCCCTGATATCCGTGACGTAGCCAGAGTGATCGCCCAACAGGCTCAACAAATTCAGCAACAGTCGCAGCAGATCCAGCAACTCACTGCCGCCTTACAGCAGCACACCACAGCCCAGCGCTCTCCACCGCCTGCAGCCTCTTCGAGACTTCGACTGGCTCTCTCGAGTAAATATGGAGGCGATCCCAAGTTGTGCAGAGGATTCCTGACTCAATGCACCATGCATATTGAACTTTTAAGTAGTTTCCCACTGAACGCTCTAAAGTGGCTTTCATCATCAGCCTATTGGAGGGTAGAGCTCTGGCTTGGGCCACGCCGCTGTGGGACCGAGATGACCCTGTTGCTGCCAATCTCCGAACCTTCCTGGCCGACTTTCGCTCCGTCTTTGAGGAACCAGCCCGTGCATCTTCGGCTGAGACTGCTCTTCTCAATCTCTCTCAAGGGAGTTCCTCTGTTGTCAACTACGCCATCCAGTTCCGCACCTTGGCAGCAGAATTAGATTGGAATGAGGCTGCTCTAATAGCCACCTTCAAGAAGGGCCTGTCCAGCCGGGTAAAGGACGTGCTCTCCGCCCGAGACCTTCCTACCTCCTTGAGTGATCTCATTCTACTGGCTACCAGAGTCGACAACCGGTTTACTGAGAGAGAGGAGGAGGTCCGGCAAGAACGGCGACTAAATTTGCCCCGTTGCCATCACCGGCTGGCACCAGTTTTCCAGAATCCAGTCACGCCAGTACCCCAGTCAACACCTGAAGTTCCCATGCAGGTAGAACGAGCCCGCCTGACCTCAGATGAGAGAACTCGTCGACTGGAGCTGAACCTCTGTCTCTATTGCGGTGGCGCTGATCACTTCCGGCAGAGATGTCCTCAGCGTCTGGGAAACGCTCGCACCTAGGCTCGGTGGGAGAGGCCTCCCTAGGTGTGAATGCCACCTCTCCAATATTATCTATGCCAGTTTCCATCCAGACACCCTCAGGACAGATTCACCAGACTACTGCCTTCATCCACTCTGGGTCTTCAGGCAGTTTCATCGCAGCTACATTGGTCCAAAGATGGCGGCTACCCGTGACCCAGCTAGCCCGATCCCTGTCTATCTCCTCGGTCACGGGCGAGACTCTTACCGAGGCTGTGCACTACCAGACTGCACCTCTAGTCCTCCAGGTGGGCGCTTTACATCAGGAGAAGATCTCCTTCTACGTCTTGCGCCACTCCTCTTCCGACATCCTGCTGGGTCTCCCTTGGCTGCAATTACATACCCCTAAAATAGACTGGAGAACTGGGGAGATTCTCAGTTGGGACCTGGACTGTCCAGACCGGTGTCTGAAGTCACCTCAGCCCAAGTGCTCTATGACGTCACCTGACTCCGTCAAACTTCTACCCGGCCTACCGGCAGAATACCAAGACTTGGCTGACGTCTTTTCTGCCAAAGAGGCGGACTCTTTACCCCCTCACCGAGCGTATGACTGTCCCATAGACCTTCTCCCAGGAACTTCTCCGCCACGTGGTCGTGTGTACTCTCTCTCCGTACCCGAGACTAAGGCCATGTCCTCCTATATCCGAGAGAACTTACAGAAGGGTTTCATCCGTAAATCCACGTCCCCTGCTGGCGCAGGATTCTTCTTTGTGCAGAAGAAGGATGGTTCTCTTCGCCCTAAACAAGGTGACTGTCAAGAACCGATATCCTCTTCCACTTATCCCCGAAGTATTCGACCGTCTCCGTGGTGCCAGGATCTTCTCCAAGCTGGATCTCAGGGGAGCGTACAATTTAATACGTATTCGTCAAGGAGAAGAATGGAAGACCGCTTTTAACACCAGAGATGGGCACTACGAATACCTGGTCATGCCATTCGGCCTATGCAATGCCCCAGCGGTCTTCCAGGAATTCGTCAACGACATATTCCGAGACCTTCTTTACGTCTGTGTCATTGTCTATCTAGACGACATCCTGGTCTTCTCCCCTGACCTGCAGAACCACGTGACACAAGTACGTCAGGTTCTACGACGTCTACGGGCCAACCATTTGTACGCCAAGCTGGAGAAATGCGTTTTCCATCAGCGCGGCCTTCCGTTTCTAGGATATATTGTCTCCGATCGAGGTCTGCAGATGGATCCAGCCAAACTCTCTGCTGTTCTCCACTGGCCACGACCTGTGGGACTTAGAGCTATCCAACGCCTCCTAGGATTTGCCAACTACTATCGGTAGTTCATCCCACATTTCTCTACCCTGGTCGCACCCATCGTGGCTCTCACTAAGAAAAAGGCGGATCCCAGGCATTGGCCACCTGAGGCCGAGCAAGCCCTCACTAGCCTAAAGTCAGCCTTTGCCTCTGCTCCTGCTCTAGTCCGCCCGGATGCCACCAAGCCGTTTTCACTCGAAGTCGACGCATCTTCAGTGGGCGCCGGAGCCGTCCTCTCGCAAAGGGACGCATCAGGCAAGACTAGAACCTGTGGGTTCTTCTCAAAGACTTTCTCCCCAGCCGAGAGGAACTATACTATTGGCAACCGCAAACTCTTGGTGATCAAGTTGGCACTGGAGGAATGGCGTCATCTCCTAGAGGGGGCTAGGCATCCGGTCAACATCTACACGGACCACAAGAACCTTCTCTACCTCCATTCGGCCCAACGCCTCAATCCCCGGCAGGCCAGGTGGTCGCTTTTCTTTTCACGTTTCAATTTTGTTATCCATTTTCGTCCAGCAGAGAAGAACGTGAAAGCCCATGCTCTCTCCCGAGCATCTGATGTCATGGGACAAGAGGACTCTCCTCGCCACATCATACCTCCCGATCGTCTGATGCCAGTAGCCACCTTGGCTCTTCAGGGAGTGCCCCCCGGAAAGACCTATGTTCGCCCTGCGCTTCGAAGAAGGATTCTGAAGTGGGGACATTCCTCATTGGGGACCGTCCAACTGATCTCCCGTCACTACTGGTGGCCCCGACTTTTTCACGATGTCAAGGACTTTGTGGCTTCCTGTACCATCTGTGCCAAAAACAAGCCCTCCCGACTAAGGCCTGCCGGCCTATTACAGCCCTTGCCAGTTCCAAGCCGTCGCTGGTGCCACATTGCCATGGACTTTGTCACAGATTTACCTCCATCTGCAGGGACCACAGTCATTTGGGTGGTCACTGACCGCTTCTCCAAGATGTCTAATTTTGTGGCTCTTCCGGGATTACCATCTGCCCCGCGTCTGGCCCAGCTGTTCTTCCAGCATATCTTCCGCCTACACGGCCTTCCCCTTCACATCGTGTCGGACAGAGGCTCTCAATTCATCTCCAAATTCTGGCGTGCTCTCTGTTCACTGCTCCAAGTGAAGCTGGACTTCTCTTCTGCCTATCACCCCCAGACCAACGGGCAAGTGGAGAGTGTCAATCAGATTCTAGGCAACTATTTGCGACACTTCGTTTCTGCATGCCAGGACAACTGGTCCAGTCTGCTTCCGTGGGCAGAATTTTCCTACAATCATCTGGACTCGACTTCCTCAGGCAAATCTCCTTTCTATGTTGTCTATGGTCGTCAACCTCGTCCTCCTCTGCCTCTTTCTTCCTCCTCCGAGGTTCCTGCCGTTGAAGAACTGTTGTCAGATCTGCAATCAATCTGGAGTCAGACAAGACAGTCTTTACTCAGGGCTTCCGACCGCATGAAGGTCCAGGCGGATAAGAGAAGAAGACCTGCTCCTAATTTCTCTCCTGGTGACAAGGTTTGGCTTTCGGCCAAATACATTCGATTCAAGATTCCCAGCTACAAGTTGGGGCCCCGATTCCTTGGACCTTTTGCGGTGCAGGAACATATCAACCCTGTCACCTACAAACTTCGCCTGCCCCCTACCATGCGGATTCCGAACTCTTTTCACGTATCCCTCCTAAAACCAGTGGTCTCCACCCTTTTCTCAAGTAAGTCTGCCATCTCTCCTCCATAAGCCATCGCAGACGACGTCTATGTTGTGAAGGATCTCCTGGCCATGAAGACTGTCAGAGGAAGACGTTTCTTTCTGGTAGACTGGAGAGTATTTGGTCCTGAGGAGAGGTCCTGGGAACCTGAGACGAACATCCTGGAACAAGATCTCATCAAAAGGTTCCTGCAGGCAAGAAAGAGGGGGAGACAAAAGGGGGGGGGGGTACTGTCACGTCCGCGGCGGCGTCCCGTGCCCCGGGCCGCCGCCGCGACCGCTCTCTGCCCCATGCAGCCTCCGGGGTCCAAGTGCCGGGACCCGGCACTGCTATCAGTTCGGCCCCGGGGGGGGGGGGGCGCCTTACCTCGTCCCGCTCCTGTCTCCGTCTGTGCCGGCCAGCGCGTCCACGCCTCTTAGGGCGCGCGCCGGCTGTCTCAGATTTAAAGGGCCAGTCCGCCCCTAATTGGAGGTTTGCACCAATCACTCCCTATAAATCACAGCATGCCCTGTCCCTCGTGTTGGAGCCTCTACATGCTTTCTATAGCGTTTGGCCCAGCTCCCTGTTGTTCCTGACCTCAGTCCTTGTTCCTTGTCCCTTTCCGCCGAACCGGTCCCTAGTCCCTATCCTCTGCCTTCCAAGAGTTCCTGTGTACTGTCTGTCTCCTGCGATTAAGCCTACAGACCTCTCCTGCCTACTGCTCTTGCCACGCCTCGCCTGCTGTCACTAACAACCAAGCCAGGGGTAGCGACCTGGGGGTCGCCTGCCGCAGCAAATCCATGTCACCTTGCGGCGGGCTCTGGTGAAGACCAGCGGCCCCTTAGACTCCGCTCCCTGGTGAGGTTAGTGCCATCGCTAGTGACTGTTTAGTGGATCCACGACTCCAGGCGTAACAGACGTCAAAGTGTGAGCCAGCCACTCCAGGCCATATGAGACCCGACCAATACCACCATACTGTGTCTGGATAACACCGCCAAACTAGACCTGACCAATACCACCATGCTGTGAATGGATAACACCGCCACACCATAGCTGACTAATGCCACCATACTGTGACTGGATAACACCGCCAAACCAGCTGGTATGGAGGTGTTATCCAGTCACAGTATAGCGGTATTGGTCCGGTCTGGTATGGCGGTATTATCCAGTTACAGTATGGCGACTGGTATGAAGGTATTATCCAGTCACAGTATGGTGGCATTGGTCAGGTCTGGTATGGCGGTGTTATCCAGTCACAGTATGGCAGTATTGGTCAGGTCTGGTATAGCGGTGTTATCAGTAGTGGATTATAATAGGGGCGTTTTGGGCGGCAGCCCAGGGCCCTGAGCTCCTGGGGGGCCCATGACCACCCAAAAAGACTTACACTTTCAATGGTGTACTGTCTCCTGGCTACACTTCTGCCATGATTTGCAAAAAATCTCTGTTTTTTTATGGCAATTTTGCACAAATCAGGACATCATGACATTATCTATCCTGTACTATGAACACCAGGCTAGTGCTTCCATAGTTACAGTGGGGTGGGGGGGCCCAGGCTTGGTGAACAGCCCGGGGCCTATGGTAAAGTTAATCCGCCCCTGGGTGTTATCCAGTCACAGTGTGGCCGTATTGGTCAGGTCTGGTATGTGTTAGGAACCGGACAGCAGGACAAGACAAGTCAGTGAGCCCTAAGCTCAGCCCCGCCCACTGTCCTCTACCTACTTGCCACAATCTGCCCTAAGATGGCGGCGAGCAACTGGGCGGCAGTCCCTGCACTGGCTAGGTGGGACACAAAGACAAGACAGACAGACAAAACACAATAAAGAATAGTCGACAGTCCGGGTCACAACAATCAGGCAGCACAGTACAAAATCACAATCCTATAATCAGAGTCAACAAACAAGCGATATGGTCAGGGGCCGGCGGCTAGCAAGGAAGGTCAGAACACAAAGCATTAGTCAGGAGATGCAAAGAAACAGAATCCACAAGCAGGCAGAGACTAGTCAATAACCAGCAATGATATCCAAGACTGAGGTAGTTATATAGGAGGCCGGGGCTCTGATCCAGAACATAATTGGACCATCCCCCTGATCTCCAAGCACAGACAGCTGAGAACAAAACAGATCCACTGGCAGGAAGACCTGTCAGTCACAGCAGAACCAGAACACAGATTAACCCTGACATGGCCAGACAGAACTCAGCAGGTGAAGTCGGGTGTGTCTCCCAACCCAGGTGAGCAATAAACCAGAGTTCACACACAGCAAAACAAAACACAGAAAGAGGATACAAGAAAATCAGTGCCTTCTCGGCCGAACAGCATGAGCCGAGGGGCGCATAATGCTCTGCAGAGATACCATCCTGACAGTATGGCAGTGTTATCCATTCACAGCATGGTGGTATTGGTCAGGTCTAGTTTGGCGGTGTTATCGAGTCACGGTATGGTGGTATTGGTCGGGTCCTGTATGGTCGTGTTATCCAGTCACAGTATAGCGGTATTAGTCAGGTCTGGTATGGCAGTGTTATCCAGTCACAGTGTGGCGGTATTGGTCAGGTCTGGTATGGAGGTATTATCCAGTCACAGTATGGTGGTATTGGTCAGGTCTGGTGTGGCGCTGTTATCCAGTCACAGTATGGCGGTATTGGTCAGGTCTAGTTTGGCGGTGTTATCCAGTCACAGTATGGCGGTATTGGTCAGGTCTAGTTTGGCGGTGTTAACGAGTCACTGTATGGTGGTATTGGTTGGGTCCCAAATGGTCGTGTTATCCAGTCACAGTATAGCGGTATTGGTCAGGTCTGGTATGGAGGTGTTATCCAGTCACAGTATGGCGGTATTGGTCAGGTCTAGTTTGGCAGTGTTAACGAGTCACTGTATGGTGGTATTGGTCAGGTCCGGTGTGGCAGTGTTAAATGTGACGCCTGGAGCTATTATGTACCAATCCACCAATCGTGATGCTTATTAGTGAGTGAAGATGAGGGCATCTTCAGGTTTAGTCCCTAGGGCAGCAGCAGCTGTTAATCTGGCCCTGTGTGGGAGGTGTATATAGATCAGTAGCTGAGCAGGTTTATGTCCTTGGAGTTGAGTGAGGGTACTATTACACGGAACAATAATCGGCCGATTATCGCTCCGTGTAATAAAGACAACAATCAGCTGATGATCGTTGTCATCGGCTGATCGTTGATATAGGTTAGAACCTATAATTGTCGGGTGCCGACCGCACACAGCTATGTGTAATAGCGGTGCACGGTCGGCGACTGACGATCTACATTACCTATCCACGCTCCAGGGCTGCTGCTGCGGTCCACTTCTTCCCGGGTCTTGCCCGTTCTAGCTTCAGAGCAGCCTGTAAGCTGACAGGCCACTCAGCCAATCACAGGCCGGGACCGCCGCGGCCTGTGATTCCTTATGTCTATAGACTCATCATCCTGAGCCGTCCACCAGGTTTTTCTAACCTTGCGTTTATAGACTCATCCTTCTGAGCTGTCAGCCTGGTTCTCCTGACTTCACATTTATAGACTCATCCTCCTTAGCCGTCCACCAGGTTCTTCAGACCTCCCATGTATAGACTCATCTTCCTGAGCTGTCCGCCTGGTTCTTCCGAGCTCACGATTATAGACTCATCATCCTGAGCCGTCCACCATGTTCTTCTGACCTCTTTGTTTATAGACTCATCCTCCTGAGCCATCCGCCTGGTTCTCCTGACTTCACGTTTATAGACTCATCCTCCTGAACTGTCAGCCTGGTTCTCCTGACTTCACGTCTATAGACTCATAGACTCATCCTCCTTAACCATCCACCATGTTCTTCTGATCTCACGTTTATAGACTCATCCTCCTAAGCCATCTGCCTGGTTCTTCTGACCTCACGATTATAGACTCACCATCCTCAGCCGTCCACCATGTTCTTCTGACCTCACGTTTATAGACTCATCCTCCTGAGTCGTCAGCCTGGTTCTCCTGACTTCACGTTTATAGGCTCATCCTCCTTAGCCGTCCACCAGGTTCTTCAGACCTCACATTTATAGACTCATCCTCCTGAGCTGTCCGCCTGGTTCTTCCGACCTCACGATTATAGACTCATCACCCTGCGCCGTCCACCATGTTCTTCTGACCTCACGTTTATAGATTCATCCTCCTAAGCCATCCGCCTGGTTCTCCTGACTTCACGTTTATAGACTCATCCTCCTGAACTGTCAGCCTGGTTCTCCTGACTTCACGTCTATAGACTCATCCTCCTTAGCCATCCACCATGTTCTTCTGATCTCACGTTTATAGACTCATCCTCCTGAGCTGTCCGCCTGGTTCTCCTGACTTCACGTCTATAGACTCATCCTCCTTAGCCATCCACCATGTTCTTCTGATCTCACGTTTATAGACTCATCTTCCTGAGCTGTCCGCCTGGTTCTTCCGACCTCACGATTATAGACTCATCATCCTGAGCCGTCCACCATGTTCTTCTGACCTCACGTTTATAGACTCATCCTCCTAAGCCATCTGCCTGGTTCTTCTGACCTCACGATTATAGACTCATCATCCTGAGCCGTCCACCATGTTCTTCTGACCTCTTGTTTATAGACTCATCCTCCTAAGCCATCTGCCTGGTTCTTCTGACCTCACGATTATAGACTCATCTTCCTGAGCCGTCCACCATGTTCTTCTGACCTCACGTTTATAGACTCATCCTCCTAAGCCATCTGCCTGGTTCTTCTGACCTCACGATTATAGACTCATCATCCTGAGCCGTCCACCATGTTCTTCTGACCTCACGTTTATAGACTCATCCTCCTAAGCCATCTGCCTGGTTCTGCTGACCTCACGATTATAGACTCGCCATCCTGAGCCGTCCACCTTGTTCTTCTGACCTCACGTTTATAGACTCATCCTCCTAAGCCATCTGCCTGTTTCTTCTGACCTCACGATTATAGACTCATCATCCTGAGCCGTCCACCATGTTCTTCTGACCTCACGTTTATAGACTTGTCCTCCTGAGTCGTCCGCCTGGTTCTCCTGACTTCAGGTTTATAGACTCATCCTCCTTAGCCGTCCACCAGGTTCTTCCGACCTCACATTCATAGACTCATCCTCCTAAGCCATCTGCCTGGTTCTTCTGACCTCACATGTATAGATATGGCTCATCAGTCCTGAGCCATCGGCTGTAGTGTCTGTAAAGAGGTGCACGATCCTTACTGTGCTGTGGCCTGTGCAGGGTGCCCTGAACCCCAAAAACCACAGAGCATTCTATACAACCTGCCAGGCCAGTTGGGACCATCCACAATGTCCACAAGATGGACCCCTAATTAATTTTGGTAAATTTGCTTGTCTTTTATTATACACTCAGATTGTTAGATAGAAAAAGAGTGACCTCCAATGCCCAAAGAGCCACCCTAAGGTAGGAGAAGTGGGGCCACAGGCTGACCACGTAATGTGCATAGAGGACTCCAGACTCCTCTCTGACTGCCTGTTAGTAAGTTTTATTTACAGAAAGAGTAGTAGATGTTTGGAGGAAACTTCCAGCAGATGTGGTTGGTAAATCTACAGTAAACCTTTCTGGGATACACATAACACTATCCTACAATTATAAGAAAGGAAATATTATGAGGGCAGATGTTCTCTGCTGACAGTCTTCTCTGTTTCTGTGAATGATGTAACTGTGATGGGGTCCAACACGACCTTCATCTGTTCTTTACTCCAGGTCCATGTTAGGCTGCAGTGCAGACAGGTGAGCAGCAGCAGGGTGAAAATAGGTAAAATGCGCACACACAGCAGGTACTTAATGCAGCAGCTTTGCCATGTTAGCTCTGGAGCACCGAGAGGTTCTGCATGTGCGTCAGGCAAGGGACGTGAATGACAGCAGCCGCTCGTGTGTCTGCTGTTCCATATCCCTCAGCAGCTCCGTCCAGGAGAGTGGATCATCCACCAAACAGATGAGTTTAAGAAAAGCCTCCTACCGCTCATCCCCGGCTGTGTTGGAGCTGGTAGTGCAGCAGCTATGCTGAGAGTATGAGGAGGTGGCAGAGAAGGAAGACTGGAAGTAAGAGGAGGCAAGGATTGATGTGTACCAGAGTGGTGGTAGGACAAGCACCATAACGCTTCCCGCCTCAGGTCCAGCCACCTGGTCCATAGATTGGTGGTGGAGGGGCTGAGGTCAGTACAATCGGGTTATTTATGTCTCTTCCTTTTCTAATTTTGGACTCCAGCAAAATGTAATATGCAAATTTTAAACAAATCAGTTAATGTCTCAAATAAGCAAAGATTTACCTATGTGATCTGACTGACATGTTCCCAATTTAAGGCACTGAGAGAAAAATGGTTTTCTGGACATTTTCAGGGGTATAGATGACTGTTTTTTGGGACTCACGTTGTGACCTAAAATGCCAAAACAAGTGTGTGAGCAAATCCTGAACCATGGAGACATCCAGACTGACCGGACAGAGCGGTCCTTGTTTCATGGCATATGGGGTACACTTTTGCCCCATTGCGGTTCCACACACATTAAACCAGAGGGCAGAAGAATCTGTTGGATGAACCTGGTGTAGACAGAGGGCAGTATTGGAGAGGTCATAATTACTAGTGGAGACCACAGGGTGCAGTATTGGAAAGGTCACAGTTGCTAGCGGAGACCACAGGGGGTTGCTTTGGAAGGTTCAACAATACTAATAAGGCCACATTGAATATACAGTGTTGGGTCCTGATGCATGTATGTATGATGTATCATACAGGCTGTATAATGGAGAGACCTGTGCCAGGCAGCTGCTGGTAAACCTGACCACCACAGGAGTGGGGTAGAGTGGGCCATGCTGACCTCTACTCTCAGCCTCCATGGTGACCCGATGAGCTCTGTTCTCAGTCTCTGTGGTGATGCCTTAAAGAGTAGATACTGAAGCTGCGGCTCCTTCATGTGCTGACTCAGCTGTTATTACGGATTCGTTGCAGTGATGTCATCTTCATCTCTTTCATGTTCCTCCATGAGCCGTTCTGCCGTGCTCGGAGTGTCCCATGTCACCGGGATAACAGCTCTATAAACATCGACTCCTCCTAGGTTGTAATGGTGATGAATCGATGAGTGACGGCTCGGTCACATGCGTTGTATATAAGCGGTGAGGAGACACTGGAAGACACCGCGCCATTCAGCAGCATCACGCAGTCCCCACCACAGCATGGAAGCCCAGAGCCCCAGGTGTAAGAGTGGAGGATGGCTGCTCCTGGTGTGTCTCATCATCAGCCTCCAGGGGGCAGGTGAGCTCGCCGGAACGGTTATAGGGAAGGTAAATTAGGGCTGATAGGCTGCGCTCCCTCCAGAGATTTATACCGCGCTCTACATGTAGTGTCCAGAACATACATGATAACTCCTGGTATGTATGGGGTGGCAGCTGATACAGTATGTTGTGTTGGGGTCACTTTTAACCCTGTGACTGTATCCAAATAATAATGGGGGGAGGGGGCAGAAATCGAGTGCAGCCACCATTCTCTGTTCCCCATATCTCGAGACCGATTTCTAACTTTTCTCTCCTGTTTGATACTCCGGACGCTCGCTGATCAATAACGCTCTTACTGCACTCTGGAACCGATAGCGGCACAGACCAACACAACCACAGGTAGGCTCCTCCCACCACAGGGCAACAGACACGGCAGTAGGGCATGGGTTCTCACATTAATGTTACTTGCAGGTGTCCCTGGATGGGGCGTGGCGCTCCTGGTGATGACATCACTGATCCTGTCATATCTGCTGCTCTGCATGATCTGTATGGTAAGAGCTGCATGTTAGAATACACGGGGGGGGGTTGTTAGAGCTAGAGACTGGAGCTACATGTATTGTACCACAGAGCATCCAGTAATGTGCTATAGAGCATATCCTCTCCTCCCCCAGTAATGTACCATACAGCATCTCCTCCCCCCAGTAATATACTATGGAGCGCCTCCTCTCTCCCCCCCCAGTTATGTACCAGAGTCTCCTCCCTCAGTAATGTACCATAGAGCGTTTCCACTCCTCCCCCAGTAATGATATAGAGCATCTCCTCTCCCAGTAACATACCAGTGTCTCTGCTCCTCCCCCAGTAATGTACCATAGAGCATCTCATCTCCTCCTCCATAATGTAATAGAGCATCTCCTCTCCTTCTTCCCCTAAGTAATGTAATATAGAGCATCTGCACTCCTCCCCCAGTAATGTACCATAGAGCATCTCCGCTCCTCCCCCAGTAATGTACCATACAGCGTCTCCTCTCCTCCCCCAGTAATGTAGAATAAAGCATCTCCTTCTCCCCCAGCAATGTACCATAGAGCGTCCCCTTTCCTCCCCCAGTAATGTACCATAAAGCATCTCCTCTCCTTCCAGTAATGTACCATAGAGCGTCTCCTCTCCTCCCCCCAGTAATGTACCATACAGAATCTCCTCTCCTCCCTGAGTAATGTACTATAGAGTGTTTCCTCTCCTCCCCCAGTAATGATATAGAGCATCTCCTCTCCCAGTAACATACCAGTGTCTCTGCTCCTCCCCCAGTAATGTACCATATCTCATGTACTCCCATCTCATTTCCTCCTCCATAATGTAATAGAGCATCTCCTCTCCTTTTTCCCCTAAGTAATGTAATATAGAGCATCTGCACTCCTCCCCCAGTAATGTACTATAGAGAGTCTCCGGTCCTCCCCCAGTAATGTAGAATAAAGCATCTCCTTCTCTCCCAGTAATGTACCATAAAGCATCTCCTCTCCTCCCCCAGTAATGTACCATAGAGCGTCCCCTTTCCTCCCCCAGTAATGTACCATAAAGCATCTCCTTCTCCCCCAGTAATGTACCAGAGCATCTCCTCCTCCAGTAATGTACCATAGAGCGTCTCCTCTCCTCCCCCAGTAATGTACCATAAAGCATCTCCTCCCCCAGTAATGTACCATAGAGCATTTCCTCTCCTCCTCCGTAATGTACCATAGAGCGTCTCCTCTCCTCCGTAATGTACCATAGAGCGTCCCCTTTCCTCCCCCAGTAATGTACCATAGAGCATCTCCTCCCCCAGTAATGTACCATAGAGCATCTCCTCCCCCAGTAATGTACCATAGAGCGTCTCCGGTCCTCCCTCCAGTAATGTAGAATAAAGCATCTCCTTCTCTCCCAGTAATGTACCATAGAGCGTCCCCTTTCCTCCCCCAGTAATGTACCATAGAGCATCTCCTCTCCTCCGTAATGTAATATAGAGTGTCTCCTCTCCTTTTCCCCCTATATAATACAGACAATCTGCACTCCTCCCCCAGTAAATGTACCATAGAGCGTCTCCTCTCCTCCCCTGTAGGGTAGATGGGGTTGGAGACATTGTGACCGCAGCATCATTGCATTTTCTCTTCTTACAGCCTATGCTCAAGAAACATCAGAGCCACGGAGGCCACTGATCCAGTATGGAGACCACTGATCTGTTGTGGGGGGCCCATCATCATGGTCGGGGTTGCTCCTCATAACCCTCTCTGTATATGGTTATATTTATAAATGAATAAATCTAAATTTTAAAATCAGACCCTGTGTCCTGTATGATGCGGAGAACGGGGGGCAGAGGAGGATGGGCACTTGCAGGACTGAGACTCAAGAGGTCTCTGGGAAGGAGGAAGAGGAGGAGCATCAGACTGGGGTGGAAAGGGGGAGCATCAGACCAGGGGGAAGGGGGAGGAGGAGAGTCAGACAGGAGGGCAATCAGACCGGAGGGGGAGGCACTGCACACCCCGCCCACCCCCATCACACATCCCCTGCCCACCCCCATCACACATCCCCCGCCCACCCCCGTCACACCACACTAGGATAGTTGTGCGCATTTCACTTTATTTAGAAAAAGGAGGACTAGAAGCCAAGTTCTCTTCACTAAACCGCATCAGTCTGACCGTCCCGCCATCAGTCCACCATCATGTCATTACACCATCCCTGCACTATGAGAGACTAGTCAGAGCAGCACAGCACAACCTACACAAGGGACTCTCCCACCCCAGACAGGGAGCACTTTACTGTCTGCTGAAAAGATGACACTTATGTCACAGGGTGGGCGTCGCCTTGCAGTAAGTCATGATTAGGAGAAAGCAGGGGACAAATGTAACATGCCATATCTGGAGATGGGAGTGGCATAGGCGTGGCTATAGTACACGAGTCATCCAATCAGGAGAAGAGTCTGGAACCAGCCCAGGGTCGAGAACAGCGGATAGGAGAGGCGGAGGTGGGGCAGTGCATAGTCATCAGTCCCAAGAAGCAGCACAGGTTTGGTCCATTGCCCACTCAGGGGGTCAGTACTTTCCCAGGACGGTGGCCAGCAACGCCATTCGCACGTACATCCCGTTCTCTGCCTGGCGGAAGTATGCTGCCCGGGGGTCCGAGTCTACTTCAAGGCTGAAGGGGGAACAAAAGAGAGAAGCTGAAAAGCAGGAATGGAGGCAAGGTGTGGTGGTGGGCACCATGTGGGGTGACCATGTGAGGGTGGACAGACCCAGCCCTGCTGCTGCTCACCTGATCTCATTGACGCGCGGCATTGGATGCATCACCACCATCTTCTTCTTGGCGCGGGTCATGATGTGCGGGGTGAGGATGAACTGTCCGAAGCACTGAAGACAAAGAACGGACATTACCACGAGAATGAGCCCCAGCGACACCCACAACCATATAAACCACTCCCCCACTCACACTGTCGTACTCCTCCTTGCTCTCGAACCTCTCCTTCTGTATGCGAGTCATGTAGAGCACATCAGTGTCTGGGAGCGCCTCCTCAATGCTGTCAAACTCCTCCTACAAAAAGGGGAGGGGTCATCGGTATACAGGAGGAGCACCAAGCCCCACCCTTACCGTCACCACCATACAAGAGCCAAACCCTCATCCCAACCTAGACCACAGTACAAGCCCCCCCCCACACACCCGTACAGGGGTGATGCCGGCCTGGGCTCTCACCTGTTTGATCCCCTTGGAGGCCACGTAGTGGATGATGTTGGAGGGCATGCGCAGGCTGCGTGGTGTCACGTATCTCAGGTTCACGCGGTACTGGGTGAGGAGGCAGGCCAAAGAATGGACTGTGCGGCCATGCTTCAGGTCCCCTACCATGGTTATCTAGGGGAGGAGCCAAGGTCACAGGTCACATGGGGTGAAATCACAGACCACATTTATACATGTAACAAGACAGCATGTAAGTAAGTGCCCCCTCCCCGATGCACACACCACAGTCATGCCCCCCCTCCCCCACTCGGTGCACACACCACAGTCATGCCCCCCCTCCCCCACTCGGTGCACACACCACAGTCATGCGCCCCCTCCCCCCCAGGTGCACACACCAGTCATGCGCCCCCTTCCCGATGCACACACCACAGTCATGCGCCACCTCCCCCCTCGGTGCACACACCACAGTCATGCGCCCCCTCCCCCCCGGGTGCACACACCACAGTCATGCGCCCCCTCCCCCCTCTGTGCACACAGTCATGCGCCCCCTCCCCCCTCTGTGCACACACCAGTCATGCGCCCCCTCCCCCCTCTGTACACACACCAGTCATGCGCCCCCTCCCCCCCGGGTGCACACAGTCATGCGCCCCCTCCCCCCTCGGTGCACACACCACAGTCATGCACCCCCTCCCCCCCGGGTGCACACAGTCATGCGCCCCCTCCCCCCTCTGTGCACACACCAGTCATGCGCCCCCTCCCCCCCGGGTGCACACAGTCATGCGCCCCCTCCCCCCTCGGTGCACACAGTCATGCACCCCTCCCCCCACACCGCAGTAATGCGCCACCTCCTGGTCAGACAGCACTTACAGTCATCCCGTTGACAGTACCCAGCTCCTCACGGATGGTGAAGATGTCCAGCAGCGCCTGTGTTGGATGCTCGCCCACCCCATCTCCAGCATTGATCACCGGTTTGCGGCAGAGCTTGGCGGCGAGCTGAGGAGACAATGTGGAGGGGTGGTAATAAGTGATGATGATGGGGGGAGGATGAGGAGACAATGTGGGTGGGGTGGGGGCTGGGGGACTGCACAGGGAGGTGGCAATAAGTGATGGCGGGGGGCACTCACCTCCACAGCGCCGGGCTCCGGATGTCTCACCACCAGCACATCAGAGTAGCCACTCATGGTCAGCACAGAGTCGGCCAGAGACTCCCCCTTCTGAGAGGACGAGGTGGTCTCCGAAAACGTGAGCACTGACCCGCCCAGACGATGCATGGCTGCCGCGAAGGAGCTGCTGGTGCGTGTGCTCGCCTCAAAGAACATGGAGGCCATCACCTTACCCTGAGGGAAGAGAGCCGAGCAGTGAGACCGGTGCCCAACATGACCCAGGACCCCCCCCACAAGACCCTAGGAACCCAGGAACCTTTAGCATGTCCAGACTGCGCTCCTTCTGCACCAGCATCCGCAAGGTGTGCGCCACATTGAAGAGATGAGACATCTGTAAGAGAACGGGGAATGGTGGTCACTGCACCAGAGACACCCCCCCCCCCCTCACACCTCCACTGCCCCCCCACATACTCTCAAACCCCCCCCCCGCCCCACATACTTCCCTCCCCCCTCTGCTGCCCCTCCACCAGTCCAGGGGGGTCACCAGCAGCAGCAGCAGCTCAAGAGGACATGGGCCTCACCTGATCTTTGGTGAACTGCCTGACAGACAGGATGTGCTGCCCGATGAGGGGGTGCAGCAGCGGGGAGGTCTGCACATGGGGGACACTCTGCATCGACATGTTCTGGGGGGACATGAGACGTGGGATGGGAGGGGGGTGGGGGTAACCGTCCTGGATGGTGGAGAGATCTACAAGACACAAGAGATGACGTCACTATGAGAAGGCAGCAGTAATGGAACCTCAGGGGAAGAGCCGCCATGACAGTGGGCGGAGCTTCAGAGGACAAAGAGATAATCACCAGCTTCTGGAAGCTTCTTGGCTGCTCGCTCCTTCAGTTCCTCGCCTGCTGACAAAGAAAAAGCACAAAGGTGAGTGACGGGGGTCACAGGAGAATCCCTTAGACACGATGTAACAGCAGAATAGTGAGTGCAGCTCTGGAGGATGAGACATGATGTAACAGCAGAATAGTGAGTGCAGCTCTGGAGGATGAGACACGATGTAACAGCAGAATAGTGAGTGCAGCTCTGGAGGATGAGACATGATGTAACAGCAGAATAGTGAGTGCAGCTCTGGAGGGTGAGACATGGTGTAACAGCAGAATAGTGAGTGCAGCTCTGGAGGATGAGACATGATGTAACAGCAGAATAGTGAGTGCAGCTCTGGAGGATGAGACATGGTGTAACAGCAGAATAGTGAGTGCAGCTCTGGAGGGTGAGACATGATGTAACAGCAGAATAGTGAGTGCAGCTCTGGAGGATGAGACAGGATGTAACAGCAGAATAGTGAGTGCAGCTCTGGGGGATGAGACACGATGTAACAGCAAAATAGTGAGTGCAGCTCTGGAGGATGAGACACGATGTAACAGCAGAATAGTGAGTGCAGCTCTGGAGGATGGCACACGATGTAACAGCAGAATAGTGAGTGCAGCTCTGGAGGATGAGACATGATGTAACAGCAGAATAGTGAGTGCAGCTCTGGAGGATGAGACATGATGTAACAGCAGAATAGTGAGTGCAGCTCTGGAGGATGAGACATGAAGTAACAGCAGGTGACCACAGGGGGCCGGAGCCTGTAAATACAAGGATGCAGTAAACGTGAAAGCACCCCCCCCCCCCATGGACAGACGCCAAGCACCAACACTTATAGTCCCACCTTCTCCAGTGGCATCAACAGCTGCAGTGCATTATGGGGAAGGTTACGTCTTCAAAATGGAGGACAGCAGAGCAGTGAGTGCAGCTCTGGAGATGACTGGGGTAATCACTATCATTGTGTTATTTACAGATACTGAGAAGTCACTGCTGAGGTGGGGGGCGGGCTCTACACAAGTCACATGACACCACCATTACACCCCAGCAGTGGGGGCGGAGATAATCAATCAAGTGATAATCAATGACCGCCTCTGATTATGAGGAGAATTTCCGGCCCCTCCCCCCAGGAGATTGCAGCCCCTCCCCCAGTTACCGCTCCAGACGCCGCTCCCTCTGTGCTGAGACCCGGACGTCCTCCTGGGGACTGGACATGATGAGAAACCAGCCATGAGTATCAGTCACGTGACCAGGACAGTGCATTGCCCCGCCCCCACACTGCTCTGGGGGCAGGGCTCTGGTGCCATGGGCGGAGCATACAGTACGGCCCTACAGACCGATTCCTAACCTGACAGCCGCTCACCTGGTAAACCGGGGTCAGAGGAGCGGTGGATTCTGGGGGGCAGGTGGAAGCGGGCATCTCCGGCAGGTCCGGCTCTGCGGGGGCTGGGGGCACGGCTCCGTATGGTCTCACTCTGCATGGTGACGTGGCGGTGACGCTCCGGAGTCTGCGAGGAGACAAAACATCAATAACCGAAGTGGAGATGAGCAAGGGGCAGGGCAATAAGAGGCCACTCCCCTCAGCCGGTGGTCACATGATCACAGTCTGCACTCACCTTCACAATTTCCTTGGCGGGTGCTGGCTGTGTGACAGCCACTAGAGATGGGGCCCATTTCCGGACATCCTGACCATAACCGGCCGGCACTAGGACCTGGGAGAAGAGACAGTGAGCGCCGGGCAGGGTGCCAGGAAAAGGAGGAAGGGGGTTGTGGGGGCCCGTACCTGGCCGTCTATGTAGGCAACTTCCCCTCGCAGCACCACCCTGCGCACCGCACCCTTCAGCTTCATGCCTTCAAACGGCGTCCACTTGGACTTGGTGAACTGCATGGACTGTGGGACCACCCACTCATGCTCCAAATCCACCTGTGGGGGAGGAGGAGGAGGAGGAGACGACACTGAGCGATGAGGAGGAGGAGGAGACGACACTGAGCGATGAGGAGGAGGAGGAGACGACACTGAGCGATGAGGAGGAGGAGGAGACGACACTGAGCGATGAGGAGGAGGAGGAGACGACACTGAGCGATGAGGAGGAGGAGGAGACGACACTGAGCGATGAGGAGGAGGAGGAGACGACACTGAGCGATGAGGAGGAGGAGGAGACGACACTGAGCGATGAGGAGGAGGAGGAGACGACACTGAGCGATGAGGAGGAGGAGGAGACGACACTGAGCGATGAGGAGGAGGAGGAGACGACACTGAGCGATGAGGAGGAGGAGGAGACGACACTGAGCGATGAGGAGGAGGAGGAGACGACACTGAGCGATGAGGAGGAGGAGGAGACGACACTGAGCGATGAGGAGGAGGAGGAGACGACACTGAGCGATGAGGAGGAGGAGGAGACGACACTGAGCGATGAGGAGGAGGAGGAGACGACACTGAGCGATGAGGAGGAGGAGGAGACGACACTGAGCGATGAGGAGGAGGAGGAGACGACACTGAGCGATGAGGAGGAGGAATAATAAGAAGAGTCGACACTGAGCGATGGAGGAGGAGACGAGACTGAGTGAGAAGGAATAAGAGGAGGAAACACTGAGCGATGAAGAGGAGGAGACGAGACTGAGTGAGGAGGAAGAGGGAGAAGTAGGAGGAAGGAGAAACTGAGCGAGGAGGAGGAGGAAGGTGGAAGAGCAGACACTGAGCAATGAGGAGGAGGAGGAGGAGGAGGAAGGTGGAAGAGCAGACACTGAGCGATGAGGAGGAGATATCTGGGAGTAGAGAAAGAGGTGAATGCGGAGGAGTGGCACTTACCTCGATGTAGGTGTTCTCCTGGACTGGGAGGGAGAAGATTTTGCGGGGGTTCTCGTACAGCCGCTGGATGATGTCATCGATGGTCAAGCGTCCCTCACTAACCGCGGTCAGCAGCAAGGGCAGCATGGTCTCCAGGCCGGGGTATCCAGGGGGAGGGTTGGGACCTTCCTTCTCCTCCACAGAATGAGGGGCTGAAACCACAAGGGCAACAGGTCACCCTAGAACTCATGGGGGGTGTGGTGCTCATCTGCCCCCGGGGGGTGCTGCCGCTCTTACCGTGATCTGTGGCGAAGCAGTCAATGACATCCAGGTTGTCCCACAGCGCCTGCAGGTCCTCACGGGTCCCCAGCATGGGTCGCACCTGACCGCGCTTCTGCCCCAGCCGCTCCAGGTCATCCAGGCACAGGAATAGGTGGTGGGGGGCCACCTCACAGGTCACCCGGATCCCCTTCTGCTTGGCCGCTTTGATGATGAGGATCTAGGGTAGGAATCAGCTAATGAGTGGGGGTCCTCGGGCCCCTCAGATGGGACAGGGACAAGGACCCACCTCCTCCTTCTTGGCCACATGGCAGATGTGCACGGAACGCTTGTACAATTGTGCAACCATCAAGATGGCAGCCACGGTCTGGTTCTCGGCATGTGCCACTATGGGCAGGTGGGCCGGCCACTTTTCAAAGTGCTAGAAAAGAGAAAGTGATTAGCGGGGCCGCAAACCTCGTGAGCCGGGATACCCCCTCCACCGGGGGACGGTGCTGCGCTCACCTCCATCCACAGGGACACGTTGTCCATCTTTAGCTGGCTGTAGGTGTCGTTCAGATACATCTTCAGGCCGGCTGCAGAGCTGGCGATCGGGGCGAGAGCTCCAGGGTTCTCCGAACAAGCTCCAAGGAAGAGGGCAAAGTCACAGCGGGCACCGGCCTCCGCCAACTGAGGGGACAGAACATAAGGGGTAACGGGTCAGAGGCATCCAGCACTAACCCCCCCCCCCCCCCCCCCGAACCCGCTAACAACCTCTCACCTTCTGCGCCAGGGAGAAAGTGGCAGCATCTGTTATGGCAGGGTTGGTATTGGGCATGGCGCAAACCAGGGTCACACCCCCAGCCAGCGCCGCTGCGGTCCCCGATGAGAAGTCTTCCTTGTGTGTGGCCCCTGGCTCCCGCAGGTGGACGTGGACGTCAATCAGACCTGAGCAAGAGAACAAGAGGTCACCGATCCCGTACAGAGCAATGCACAGTGGGACGTAAAACCCAGAGCAATACACACATCCAGGACCGGGGGCGGCCCAGAGCGAGGTGTGGGGCCCCAGGACCCAGAGCGAGGTGTGGGGCCCCAGGACCCAGAGTGAGGTGTGGGGCCCCAGGACCCGGGTGGCCCAGAGCGAGGTGTGGGGCCCCAGGACCCAGAGCGAGGTGTGGGGCCCCAGGACCCAGAGCGAGGTGTGGGGCCCCAGGACCCAGAGCGAGGTGTGGGGCCCCAGGACCCAAAGCGAGGTGTGGGGCCCCAGGACCCAAAGCGAGGTGTGGGGCCCCAGGACCCAAAGCGAGGTGTGGGGCCCCAGGACCCAAAGCGAGGTGTGGGGCCCCAGGACCCAAAGCGAGGTGTGGGGCCCCAGGACCCAAAGCGAGGTGTGGGGCCCCAGGACCCAAAGCGAGGTGTGGGGCCCCAGGACGAGGTGTAAAACCCTAAGCAATATACACATCCAGGCCCCGGCCCCCAGAGCGAGGTGTGAGGCTCGTGGACCTGGTCTCCCCCTCCCCCCCCCTCATGGACCTGGTCTCCCCCTCATGGACCTGGTCTCCCCCTCCCCCCTTATGGACCTGGTCTCCCCCCTCCCCCCCCCCCCTTATGGACCTGGTCTCCCCCTCCTCCCCCCCCCTTATGGACCTGGTCTCCCGCCCCCCCCCCCCCCCTTATGGACCTGGTCTCACGCCCCCCCCCTTATGGACCTGGTCTCCCGCCCCCCCCCCCCCCCTTATGGACCTGGTCTCCCCCTCCCCCCCCCCTTATGGACCTGGTCTCCCCCCTCCCCCCCCCCCTTATGGACCTGGTCTCCCCCTCCCCCCCCCCCCCCTTATGGACCTGGTCTCCCCCTCCCCCCCCCCTTATGGACCTGGTCTCTCCCTCCCCCCCCCCCCATTATGGACCTGATCTCCCCCTCCCCCCCCCCCCCCCCCATTATGGACCTGATCTCCCCCTCCCCCCCCCCCCCCCTTATGGACCTGGTCTCCCCCCCCCCTCCCCCTTATGGACCTGGTCTCCCCCTCCCCCCCCCTTATGGACCTGGTCTCCCGCCCCCCCCCCCCCTTATGGACCTGGTCTCCCCCTCCCCCCCCCCCCTTATGGACCTGGTCTCCCCCCCCCCCCTTATGGACCTGGTCTCCCCCTCCCCCCCCCCCCTTATGGACCTGGTCTCCCCCTCCCCCCCCCCCTTATGGACCTGGTCTCCCCCTCCCCCCCCCCCTTATGGACCTGGTCTCCCCTTCCCCCCCATGGACCTGGTCTCCCCTTCCCCCCCATGGACCTGGTCTCCCCTTCCCCCCCATGGACCTGGTCTCCCCTTCCCCCCCATGGACCTGGTCTCCCCTTCCCCCCCATGGACCTGATCTCCCCTTCCCCCCATGGACCTGGTCTCCCCTTCCCCCCATGGACCTGGTCTCCTCACCAGGCAGGCGGATGAGTTTCTGGGAGGTCATACAGTCCACGTGCGTCTTGACAGGAGGAGCAGCTCTGATCTGCCGCAGCGCCTGGAGGGGGCCCCAGGACCCAAAGCGAGGTGTGGGGCCCCAGGACCCAAAGCGAGGTGTGGGGCCCCAGGACCCAAAGCGAGGTGTGGGGCCCCAGGACCCAAAGCGAGGTGTGGGGCCCCAGGACCCAAAGCGAGGTGTGGGGCCCCAGGACCCAAAGCGAGGTGTGGGGCCCCAGGACCCAAAGCGAGGTGTGGGGCCCCAGGACGAGGTGTAAAACCCTAAGCAATATACACATCCAGGCCCCGGCCCCCAGAGCGAGGTGTGAGGCTCGTGGACCTGGTCTCCCCCTCCCCCCCCCTCATGGACCTGGTCTCCCCCTCATGGACCTGGTCTCCCCCTCCCCCCCCCCCCCCCCTTATGGACCTGGTCTCCCCTCCCCCCCCCCCTTATGGACCTGGTCTCCCCCTCCCCCCCCCCCTTATGGACCTGGTCTCACGCCCCCCCCCCCCCCCCTTATGGACCTGGTCTCCCGCCCCCCCCCCTTATGGACCTGGTCTCCCCCTCCCCCCCCCCTTATGGACCTGGTCTCCCCCTCCCCCCCCCCCCTTATGGACCTGGTCTCCCCCTCCCCCCCCCCCTTATGGACCTGGTCTCCCCCTCCCCCCCCTTATGGACCTGGTCTCCCCCTCCCCCCCCCCCCTTATGGACCTGGTCTCCCCCTCCCCCCCCCCCTTATGGACCTGGTCTCCCCCTCCCCCCCCCCCTTATGGACCTGGTCTCCCCCTCCCCCCCCTTATGGACCTGGTCTCCCCCTCCCCCCCCCCCTTATGGACCTGGTCTCCCCCTCCCCCCCCCCCCCCTTATGGACCTGGTCTCCCCCTCCCCCCCTTATGGACCTGGTCTCCCCTTTCCCCCCATGGACCTGGTCTCCCCCTTTCCCCCATGGACCTGGTCTCCCCTTTCCCCCATGGACCTGGTCTCCCCTTTCCCCCATGGACCTGGTCTCCCCTTTCCCCCATGGACCTGGTCTCCCCTTTCCCCCATGGACCTGGTCTCCCCTTTCCCCCATGGACCTGGTCTCCCCTTCCCCCCATGGACCTGGTCTCCCCTTCCCCCCATGGACCTGGTCTCCCCTTCCCCCCATGGACTTGGTCTCCTCACCAGGCAGGCGGATGAGTTTCTGGGAGGTCATACAGTCCACGTGCGTCTTGACAGGAGGAGCAGCTCTGATCTGCCGCAGCGCCTGGAGGAGAAGGAGCAGACATGAAGCATTGTGCTGACACTACAGCAGCGCTGAGCCTGCCCGGCGCCCCCTCCTCACCTCCACAAACAGCTTGGTACACTTGATGTCGATGATGAGCGGCACAGAGTAATCCACAGCCAGCCGGCGGGTGCGGTACCCCCGAGTAACGAAGGAGGAGAGCCGGCGGCCCCCCGAGTTCCTCATGGACAGGTTGATGACCAGGTCAAAGTGGTTCTCAGACAGGTGGTCCATGATGCTGCCCTGCTTCTCCTTCAGGGGCCCCTCACCTTCCGGCTCCTCAAAGGGCCAATCCATGGCCTTCACCTGCAGGACAGGGAGGTCAATGTACCCAGCAGTCACCACACTGGGGGCGGAGCTACCCTCACCACATTGGGGGAGGAGCTATCCTCACAGCTTACCTTGATGCCATGCTCCGTGTAGAAGTCTGCAGTGCCCAAACTGGCGTACAGGCTGTATCCCAGACTCTCCAGAGTCCGCACCGCCGGCAGCAGCTCACTCTTATTCTACAAGACACAGCACCAAACCCTCAGCGAGGAGCATACAGGGCACAAATCCAGAGCTGCAGAACAAGGAGCGCAGCTCTGGAGGATGAGACATGATGTATCGCTATGTACATATAAGACTGGCGGTCACCTTGTAGCTCCCGATAGTCAGCAGGATGTTGTTCTGGGGGATCTTGAAGCCGGTGCTCAGCATTGCCTTCAGATACGCCTCATATCGGTTCTCCCCAAAGCAGGCCACCTCCCCGGTGCTGGTCATCTCCACCCCGAGGACAACGTCCGCTCCCGCCAGCCGAGAGAAGGAGAACTGAGGCACCTGAGGGCGGAGTCATGGAGGTCAGTGAGGGGTGGAGTCAGAGAAGGTCAGTGAGGGGTGGAGTCATAGAGAAGGTCAGTGAGGGGTGGAGTCATAGAGAAGGTCAGTGAGGGGCGGAGTCATAGAGAAGGCCAGTGAGGGGCGGAGTCATAGGGAAGGCCAGTGAGGGGCGGAGTCATAGAGAAGGTCAGTGAGGGGCGGAGTCATAGAGAAGGTCAGTGAGGGTCAGGGGCCCAGTGGAGGTGTCAGTGAGAGGTGGAGTCCTGGTGGTGCTAGTGTTGGGGGGGGGGGGATCCTGGTGGTGGTGGTGGTGGGGGGGGGGGTCCTGGTGGTGGTGGTGGTGGGGATCAGTGAGGGGCAGAGTCCTGGTGGTGCTAGTGTTGGGGGGGGGGGATGTCAGTGAGGGTCAGAGTCCTGGTGGTGGTGGTGGTATTGGGGGGAAGGTTGGCAGTGAGGGGCAGAGTCCTGGTGGTGGTGGTGGTGTTGGGGGGGGAAGGTTGGCAGTGAGGGGCAGAGTCCTGGTGGTGGTGCTGGGGAGGGGGGTTGGCAGTGAGGAGCAGAGTTCTGGTGGTGGTGGTGGTGGTATTGGGGGGAAGGTTGGCAGTGAGGGGCAGAGTCCTGGTGGTGGTGTTGGGGGGGAAGGTTGGCAGTGAGGGGCAGAGTCCTGGTGGTGGTATTGGGGGGAAGGTTGGCAGTGAGGGGCAGAGTCCTGGTGGTGGTGCTGGGGAGGGGGGTTGGCAGTGAGGAGCAGAGTTCTGGTGGTGGTGGTGGTGGTATTGGGGGGAAGGTTGGCAGTGAGGGGAAGAGTCCCAGAGTGGATATCACCACTTACCTTCACGCCCACAATCCCTGTTCCTGCCATCAGCCCCACCGGCTCCACCTCTTCTCCCATGATGACTTGCGTGGCCAGGGCCACCAGATCCACCCCCAGGGTCTTAGAGACAAAGGGGAAGGAGCGAGAGACCCGGACGTTACACTCGATCACCTTCAGCTGATCATCCTGTGGGGACAACGAGGGGTTAACAGGACTGAGAGGAGCCGTCTGCACAGGTGAGGTAACTCCACATCCTCCACAATATAACACAGCGAGAAGCGGACAGCGATCAGTACGTCCTTACCTTGGCGATCAGCTGCAGGTTAAAGGGCCCGGTCACCTGCAGCTCCAGCCCCACTGCGTGCACTATGGCCTTGATCCGCTCCAGGGTTTTGGGGGTGATGTCCTGAGCCGGTGTGACCAGCGTAGCGTCTCCAGAGTGCACCCCCGCATTCTCCACATGTTCTGAGATGGCCACGGCCACCACCACCCCGTCACAGGCCACCGCGTCCACATCGATCTCCTGGTGACAAGAGACAAGATGGGTGAGAGGGGTCACGGCTCCTGTACAGGGAGATAGTGCCCAACATATTCACATCGCAGCCTCCCCCGGCCTCTGCCGGCCCACCCAGCCTCCCCGGCCTCCCCAGACCCACCCAGCCAGCGCCCCCAGCCTCCCCCGGCCCCAGCCAGCGCCCCCGCCTCCCCTGGCCTCAGCGCCCCCGGCCTCTGCCGGCCCACCCAGCGCTCCCGGCCCCAGCCAGCACACCCCGACCGGCATCCCCCGGCCTCCGCTGACCCACCCGACACACCCAGTGTCCCCCGGCCTCCACCACATGCACCTTGGCCTCCTGGATGAACTTTGAGATGACCACGGGATACTCCTTGGACACGGCCACAGCGCTGGAAAGGAACTTCTCTAGATCTTCGTCACAATAGGCCACATTCATGGCAGCACCGCTCAGGACATAAGAGGGGCGCACCACACAGGGGTACCCCACCGTGTTACAGAACTGAAGAGCAGACTGAAGACAAGAGGACAGAAGGTCAGAAACCATGGGGGTCCCCAGGACGACCCCTCACCCCAGCTCCCCCTCCAGGTCACCTGCATGTCAGACAGCTCCTTCCACTGCGGCTGACTGATCCCGATGGTGTCCAGCAAGCGGGAGAACTTGAAGCGGTTTTCTGCTGAGTCTATGGCCTCAGGGGAGGTGCCCAGAACCCGGCACTGCTGGCGGTGTAAGGCCATGGCAATGTTATTGGGGAGCTGCCCCCCCATGGACAGGATAATCCCCTCAGGGTTCTCCAGCTGGTAGATGTCCATCACCACCTGCAACATGAAACCACTGGTCATCTGACCCATCCTCCTCCTCTCATCCTACGCCATAGCCCGGTAATCTGACCCATCCTCCTCCTCTCATCCTACGCCATAGCCCGGTAATCTGACCCATCCTCTTCCTCTCATCCTACACTATAGCCCAGTGATCTTACCCATCCGCCTCCTCTCATCCTACACCACAGCCCGGCGATCTGACCCATCCTCCTCTCATCCTAAACCACAGCCCGGCGATCTGACCCATCCTCCTCCTCCTCTCATCCTACATCACAGCCCGACGATCTGACCCATCTTCCTCCTCTCATCCTACACCACAGCCCGGCGATCTGACCCATCCTCTTCCTCTCATCCTACACCACAGCCCAGCGATCTGACCCATCTTCCTCCTCTTTTCCTACACCACAGCCCAGCAATCTGACCCATCTTCCTCCTCTTTTCCTACACCACAGCCCGGCAATCTGACCCATCCTCCTCTCATCCTACACCACAGCCCGGTGATCTGACCCATCCATCTCCTCTCAATCACTTACCTCAAAGGAAATCTCATCAAAGTAGAGGCGGTCACACATGTCATAGTCGGTGCTCACAGTCTCTGGGTTATAGTTTACCATGATCGTCTTGAAGCCCATCTGTGAGAAAGAAACCAAAGAGAGTGAGAGAGGAGGAGACAACAACCGAGAGCACGAGGGGGAGAGGAGGAGACAACAACCGAGAGCGCGGGGGAGAGGAGGAGACAACAACCGAGAGCGAGGGGGAGTGGAGGAGACAACCGAGAGCGCAAGGGGGAGAGGAGACAACAACCAAGAGCGCGAGGGGGAGAGGAGACAACAACCAAGAGCGCGAGGGGGAGAGGAGACAACAACCAAGAGCGCGAGGGGGAGAGGAGACAACAACCAAGAGCGCAAGGGGGAGAGGAGGAGAGAACAAATCCCGAGGGGAACAGAAGGAGACAACAACAGAGACAGCAAGAGACAGAGGAGGAGACAACAACCGAGAGAAGAGAGCCAGGTGGTGATGGTGGTGGGGGAGACAACACCTGAGAGCAGGGTGGGAGGAGTAGTCATGTGGATGTGTCATGAAGGGCACCCCTCACATCACTTTGGCCGCCATTACTCTCTCACCTTGCGCAGCTCCTGTATACAGCCCACCGCACACCAGTCAAACTCCACGCTGCTGCCGATGCGGTACACCCCG
This sequence comes from Dendropsophus ebraccatus, assembly GCF_027789765.1. Taxonomy (NCBI): domain Eukaryota; kingdom Metazoa; phylum Chordata; class Amphibia; order Anura; family Hylidae; genus Dendropsophus; species Dendropsophus ebraccatus. The sequence continues at coordinate 150,813,685 of NC_091459.1, read as the reverse complement.
GAGCCAATGACCATGACGTGTGGCTCCTGGAAGTCCAGGTCGTGCTGGCTCCCATTGTAGGTCAGATACAGGTAGTTGGTCTGCGCCGGCCACTCTGCCGCCACGGTGTCAATCTGCTTCACCAGCGGCAGAATCTGCCACTCTTGCCGCTTCTTGCGGACGGCCAGCTCCGTGCTGCAGGAAAGGTGGACAGCGTTACATATTGCCCCTATGGGGAAGATGGCGGGGATGGTAGAGGAGCCTCACCTCTGCACGGCCTGAGCTATCTGCTTGTCGGAGAAGCCCAGCTGCTTGGCGCGGTACAGGACGCTGCGTGGCATGGCGCTCTCGTCCTGGTAGGTCTCCAGTTTGGACACGTGATCCGTGATGTTCTTCATCTTGTGCAGGAACCAGCGGTCTATCTTTGTCAGCTCGTACAGGCGCTCAATGGTGTAGCCCGCACGCAGGGCGGCCGCCAACACAAAGATCCGCTTATCAGTGGGTGTGGCCAATTCCTGGGAAGGAGGAGCTTGGTAATCCCACCATGGACAATCCCCCATCCACATAATCCGGGAACCCCATCCCCCTTACCTCATCAGATGCCGACTTCACAGTGTGATCGAACCCAACACAGTTCTCGTCTACCATCCGCAACGCCTTCTGGAACGCCTCCTCGAAGCTCCGCCCCACTGACATGACTTCTCCTGTGAGTAGAGGGGAGGTCGTCAGCTGACCACACCCCAAGGAAGCCCTCTCCTCTACCAACCCAACAAGATGGGCCGGGGACATCTGTATGATGGGGTGACCACTAAGGTCAGCCTGGCCCTATCGCTCCCCAGGGGCCCTGGGTTTACTCACCCACACTCTTCATAGAGCTCCCGATCTTGGTGCTGACCCGCAGGAACTTGCTCAGGTCCCAGCGCGGCACCTTCACCACACAGTAATCCAGGCTCGGCTCAAAGTTGGCAGTGGTGGAGTTGGTGACCGAGTTCCTGCATGAGAGAAATCGGGCGACTTATAAACGATACCAAAATGGCGGATACACGGCGGAGTGCTGGGGTCCCCATCCCACCTTACCTGAGGACTGGCAGGGGGATGCCCAGTGCCAGCTTTGCCGCCACATACGCCAGGGGATAACCAGTGGCCTTACTCGCCAGGGCAGAGCTGCGGGACAGCCGGGCATTCACCTCAATGATGTAATACTGCAGAAAATGGAGAACACATGTGAGACGGGACTCTGACCCCGCGGATGACCCCTGATCACATGACACCTACCTGCTCAGACTCCGGGTTCAGTGCGTACTGGATGTTACATTCGCCCACCACACCCAGGTGCTGGATCACCTTTATGGCCGTGTCCCGCAGCAGGTTGTACTCGCGGTCGTTCAGGGTTTGGCTCGGGGCAACGACAATGGATTCTCCTGTGTGAATACCCAGCGGGTCCACGTTCTCCATGTTACACACCTGCATGAGGGGGGGCAGTTACAAGTACCTGAGTGTGCAAGCATGTGCAAGAAACAAGAGGGGGCCCAAGGCAGCAGAGGGAGACCGCCCCCCCCGGGGCGCAGCAGAGGGAGACCGGCCCCCCCCCCCCCGGGGCACAGCAGAGGGGGTCAGGGAGCAGGAGCTGGGGTACACTATTATGTGGGGGTCCTGGGCATAGTACACCCTGGTTCTTACCGTCACACAGTTGTTGTACGCATCCCGCACCACTTCGTACTCTATCTCTTTCCAGCCTTTCAACGATTTATCCACCAGCACCTGTGTGGTGTGGGCAAATGCCTGGGACACCAGCGCCGTCAGCTCCTCTTTCGAGTTGGCAAATCCAGATCCTAAACCGCCCAACGCATAGGCAGAGCGCACTAACACCGGGTACCCGATACGATCCGCAGCCGCCTGAGCCTGAGAGAAGAGGAAAGGGGAGTAAGAGGCCAAACACAGTGCATTCTGGGAGATGTAGTGGTGCAGCCTCATTCTGGGAGATTCTTTGTTACCTGCTCCAGAGAGAAGGCAGCTTCGCTGGGGGCGACGTGTTCGCCAATCTCCTCCATCTTCTCCACAAACACCTTGCGGTCCTCGGTCATCTCAATGGAGCTGACGGGGGTCCCCAGCACCCGCACATCGTACTTCTCCAGCACGCCGCGCTTGGTCAGCTCCACGCCGCAGTTCAAAGCAGTCTGACCCCCAAAGGTCAGCAGGATGCCGTCTGGCCGCTCGTTCTTTATCACCTGCACA